>NW_010322112.1:0-6717 GCF_000700745.2 Antrostomus carolinensis
GGATGTCCAGAGCAACAGAAGGTGTTCTCCTGCTTGTTCCCCGCGTTGCTGACCTTGCTGGATGGAGAATGAAGTTAAGGCTGTGCAAAACTCTTGCTTAGAGCTAACCAGTCTCCCCAGCACTGCTGAGTATCCCAACATCAGATTGCATTTGGTGGGAGCTGGAAGCACAAAGGAGCTCTGGGAACCAGTCCCAGTGCACTGCCCACTGCACTGTGTTGCCTCCCAACCATATCTGGTTGCCCCTCTTCTGTGTGTCCCATCCAAGGGTGTGGGAGATGGAGTCAAACCATTGGATGCAGAACCACGGTCCTGAAGTCTTGAGCAGCTGCCCCACTGCTGGGTAGGTGGGCAGAGAGGTGCAGGAGAAACAAGGCTGAGAGATGGTTGAGCTGGGAGCTGTGGCAGAAGACAGCGCTGGGGCAGGGATCAGAGGCACTTGCTTCCCAGTCAGGGTGGGAGTCAGGTCTTCTCGTTGAGTGTCTTCAGCAGAGACATCTCTCCTGAGCAGATACCCTGGGATTGCCTTTTCATCCTGAAATCATTAGTGTGCAATTAATTCAACCAACTGTTGTCAGCTCAGCATCCAGCCCAAGACTCCAGGCTGGATGACGAGTTCAGGACAAGGACAGTCAACCTCAGGTCTCATAAAGTGGTGGCATCCCTATCCTTGGAGGTTTTCAAATTATAGAATGACAAGGCCCTGAGAAACCTAATTTACCTTGGAAACTGGCCCTGCTCTGAGCAGGACATTGGGCTAAAGACCTCCTGAGGTCTCTCCCAGCCTGAATTAACTAAGGACAACAAAATGATTGATGAGTTCACACACAATCTTCAGGTGTGGGCAGGTGGGTTAGGGAAAAACCCAACAAAACTGGGAGAAATGGTTGATAACACAGATGGTTGAGCTGCCACTTGAAGGGACCTCTAAAGGTTGGGCAATGGGGAGACAGGAATTCATGCAATTCAACCAAGGGACTTGCGAAGAAACAACCTGGGGAGAATCAACCCCATGAACCAGTAAAGGTTGGAGGCCAACCAGCTACAAAGCAGCATACAGAAAAAGACGCCGGGGTGCTGGTGGACAAAAAATTGAGTATGAAGCAGCAATGTGCCATTGGGGCTGCACAAGGAAAAGCATTGCCAGCAGGGAGAGAGGGGAGCTCCTCCCCTTCTACTCTACACTGGTGACACCTCATCTTGAGTCCTGTGTCCAACTGTGTATGAGAGAAATATGGATGTCCTAAGTCAAAGCTCTTTACTATGGGCCTGTGCTGGTGTCTGGACTGTGAGGTTTCTGCACTGGAAGCAACTGAGCACATCACATCTGCTCTGGTACAGAACCAGCAGCTCATTCACAGAGTTCATGACCACATGTTCTGGAGGGACACTGCAGGATGGTCTGGATCCTCAGCAAGGCAGTAGCTGTAGGACCACCATTGTTGTGTGTCATAGCAGGTGCAATAGCAGGTATCTCAGTGTTTCTTTAAGCAAATAAGTGTCTTCACCCTTCCATGACAATTTCTGGCCAAATAAACAATTTTGACCCAAATATTTAATGCTAGGCAATTGGCAGGACCAGTAGGAAAAGGTCCTCTCAAATCTGCCCTCCAGCATCTTACACCATGTTCCAGAACATCTGCCCAACTCACAAGTGTAGCCAGAGTCTGATGTCCACCAGGGTGGAACTGTGGTGGTTTAGTCTCTGCTGGGACCACCTGCACAGGTGTCAAGACAGCCTGGGACACGTGGCATTGATGTGCCTGACCCCAGAGCAGCTCCTCTCCAGTGATGCCTCTGCTGGTGAACTTGGCATTGGAAGGACACTTCCCATCTTGTCCACAACTCAGAACCTCTCACGTCAGTGTCCCCTGACAGCTGAGACACCCCAGGGTATTGCCCAGCCTCCAGGTGTTGCTCCCCTGGATAGAGCTCCTTGGAGGTCTTCTGACAGATCCACCAGCCCCATGGGGATGTCTCAGATACTTGGGAGTACAGTGAATGGCTCTAGGTGCCCCCATGCAGAGGGCTGAGTCCCTCCCTCTGTGCCCACAAAGGACCAGGGTGTCTTCAGGTGTGAAAGTCCTTTCCACATCAGTGCTATTCAGGAGGAAGTCTCTTGTTTTCTTATCAAATCCCTCTTTTTTGGTACTCTGTCTCCCTCAACTATTGGTTCACCTTGGCTCATTGAATTCCACCTTGGATGGTCATGGGGATGGGACCATTGGTGCCAGTTGGTTTCCCAACCCTCACGTTGTACTCTCTCCCTTGCAGGTCCCTTGCACTAGGTCAGCAGTACAGCTCCCTGGGGTCCCAGCCCATCCTCTGTGGCTCCATCCCTGGCCTCGTCCCCAAGCAGCTCCGCTTCTGCCGCAACTACATTGAGATCATGCCCAGCGTGGCCGAGGGGGTGAAACTGGGCATCCAGGAGTGCCAGCACCAGTTCCGGGGCCGCCGCTGGAACTGCACCACCATCGATGACAGCCTGGCCATCTTTGGGCCAGTCCTGGACAAAGGTAAACAGCAAAGCCATGGGGGTTGTGAGGGAATGGGTTTGCCAGGTTGGGTAGAGCTGTCACATCTCCACTTGGCTTTTGGACATGCCATGAATATCCTATTGGGAACACAAGGGGGAAGTGAGGGTGGTGAACCAGTGTCCCAGGTTGGCCAGAGAAGCTGTGGCTGCTCCTCCCTGGAAGTGTTGAAGGCCAGGTTGGATGAGGCTTAGAGCAACCTGGTCTAGTGGAAGGTGTCCCTGCTGCTGGCAGGGGGGTTGGGACTGGATGAGCTTTAAGGTCCCTTCCAACCCAAACCATCCTGTGATTCTGTGATTCTATGATAATGTCTTGGTTTCACAGCTTCATAAATGCAACCAAAACCATTTCTGGCTTCATTGGTATAGACACGCACTGAGTCTCTGCAGTCCACTGACGTCTCTTTATTAAAGAATAAATTATTCTTTCCAGTGATGCTTTGGAAATGGGAATCTTATGGTACAGCCCTTAAGAAATGGGAAAAATCAAGGTTGAAAGCTGGGACATGAGACTATTTCCCAACAGTCTTCTGGAGTGTGCGTGTCTCCTGGTGAATCTTTCTTACAAAGCTAGAATATTACACAGAATCACAGAATGTCAGGGATTGGAAGGGACCTCGAAAGATCATCCAGTCCAACCCCCCTGCCAGAGCAGGAACCTCAATGAGATCACACAGGAAGGCGTCCAGGCGGGTTTTGAATGTCTCCAGAGAAGGAGACTCCACACCCTCCCTGGGCAGCCTGTCCCAGGGCTCTGGCACCCTCACTGGAAAGAAGTTTCTTCTCAAGTTGAAGCAGAACCTCCTGTGTTCCAGCTCACACCCATTGCCCCTTGTCCTACCATTGGGCATCACTGAGAAGAGCCTGGCTCCATCCTCCTGACATTCACCCTTTACATATTTGTAAACATTAATGAGGTCACCCCTCAGTCTCCTCTTCTCCAAGCTAAAGAGCCCCAGCTCCCTCAGCCTTTCCTCAGCAGGGAGATGCTCCACTCCCCTCATCATCTTGGTGGCTCTGTGCTGGACTCTCTCCAGCAGTTAATATTCTCAATATAAACAGTTCATTATATTTTTTTCCAAGCTTCACCCTTCCAATAATGGTACAGTTGCCTGAAACATCAGTAACATATTTCAGTCAAAATCATTCATTTGGGTTAAAGTGCAATTTTTTGCAGAAATTAAGATTGTGAAGTCATATTAGAGAGCTAAAAGGTACTGTGAGATTCAATTCTCTGCTTTGCCAGGACGTATTTTGGGGTAACTGCTGTATTTACTACCAAATAACTTGTCACCAAGGCTTGCCACACTATAACTTGCTGTCTAATAAAAGCATCTCCTTATCTTCAGCCACTTACAAGATCAGAAAGTTTGAATTTTCTTAAAAACTATCATTAAAAATATCATAAAAACTGTAAATACATTATGAAAGAACATCCAGGCACTGAAAATCTCTCACCCCCATTTCTGTTGGCATGAAAACACTTAAAAATGGGATTTGAACCATCCTCCCTGTAATGAACAAACTGAACTCTGAATTTATTAAGAATATTTTAAGATTCTTTCGGCTGCAGGGACTAGAGCAGAACCTCCCATGTGGACATGCCTCAACACCTCCATGCACGCCAAGCTGGCAAAGTAAAATATCACCCATAGCTCTGAAACTCTTCTGACAGATGGAGAAAAATTATTGAGCCCATTTGTTATCCAGCTTTCCCAATCGAATTGTGGCGCATCGATATTCCCCAGACAGCGCTGCCAGGCAATTAGCTCGAAAAAGATCTTGATTCTCCCATCTCACTAAGCTGTAAGTAGAACAGTTCAAAATAAACAGTGTCATCTGCAAATAACAATACAGCAAAGCCCCAAACATTGGATTGTGGTTATTATTTACATTTTTTTTTAAATGCGTTAATGTCTTTTCACTGCTGCCTTGAAAATTAATGATCGGAGACAGGATGGGACTCATTTCATCTGCGTAACAACGAGTAACGCTGGGAGAGCCTTTGTGATTCCCAAAGTTTGCAGTGTGAGCAGTCCCAGAGAAAAACATCACGTCTTCAGCCCCTGCTTTCTCTGCCGAAGGAAGAGATAACCTTGATGAGAAGATAAGAGAAGCAGTGATGATGAGAGGCAATGGGCACAATCTGAAATACAGGAAATCATAGAATCCCAGACTGGTTTGGGTTGGGAGGGACCTTAAAGCTCATCCAGTCCCAACCCCCCTGCCAGCAGCAGGGACACCTTCCACTAGACCAGGTTGCTCAAAGCCTCATCCAGCCTGGCCGAGAACACTTCCAGGGAGGAGCAGCCACAGCTTCTCTGGCCAATCTGGGACACTGTCTCACCACCCTCACACCAAAGAATTTCTTCCTAATATCTCATCTAAACCTGCCCTCTTCCAGTTTAGAGCCATTAAATCAAGAGTTTTGAGCCCACAACCTGGAACTGAGAGTTGTGATCATCCCCAGCTGTGTATTTTACATCTGGTTGAGCCCTGAGTATCTGTGGCAGCTCTTTCTGTGTTCACTTCTCGTTGGCTTTCAGCACACACACGTGGGTGTAACTCCAGAAGTGAAGAATCAATAATTCATAGCAAGACTCAGAGATGACAATCACTGCTGCAGTTTGCACCGTGCATTAGGCCAACAGGTTTTAAATGCTAAACCCAAAATAGCCAGGATTTAAGCTGTGACAACTACCTGGATGGAATCACCTCTAAGTATTGAAGAGCAACATTGAGGTTAATCTCATCTCCTCCTCCCTTAGGTAGATTGAAGTTATTTTGGAAGACACTTCAAAGGTGTAGTTGTCACTACAATAGCATGGACAATCATTTCTAATACAGCCTGAAAAAAAAAAAAAAAAGAGGATAATTTCATTTTAAAGGAGCTGCAAAAAAATGTTAATCACAGTTGCTTCCATCCAAGGCGAGCTCAGTCTGGAGAGCAATGTAGTGTGGGGAAAACAACGGAGCCGTTTGCGGTGGTTCTGCTGCGCGGACCCTCGCACAGCACACACGTTCCAGCCTTTCTTGGTTGCTCCTTCTGGGCACATCACCCAGGTTTTGAGGGCTGGTGTCAGTGTGGGAGCACAGGGCACCTCTCCCTGAAATAGCCTGAGGGATTCCTTCCCCCAGGTCCTCCCACAGCCCCCCCAGCACATCCCCATCTCACTTCTCTTCTCAGCTTCATGACACAACTCTAATATCTCCTCTCATGGTCTCTTCATGGCTTCAAATCCACAGCAAAGGGATAAACAGCAACTACAGCAAAACCCTGGGGGACTCCAGTGCTCCCATGTGGGGGCTGCTGAACACCCACCCTGGCTCTGCCCAGTCTGACCCGATTTCCTCCCATGTGCCCCACCCTAAATTCAGATCACGAGGTTTTTGCCATAAAAACACGTGGCAGCCGTAGCTGGCAAAGCTTTGGTTTCCTAGGGCCACTGATTATCTTCCTGCAAGTTCTCTTTTTTTGCATGTCTTTTTTTCTAACCTGGGCTATGGAAAAAAAAAAAAAAGAAACCCAATAACCAACCTCAGAACGTGGGGTAAGATCATGTTTTTACAAGCAAATTCTCCAAGATGATTTATATTTGCAGGTGTGCAGTCTGGGACAAGGAGGGAAGAAAAACCTGCTTTCCCCCTCCCTCTCTCTTCTCCCTCCCTTTTCTTTTAAAAATAAGGTCAGTTTTTATTAAAAGACAATGTCTCCTCCAGCCAAGTCCTTCCCCAAAGCCACGGCTGAGCCAACAGCCAGGCAACTCGCTGCTGCTCTGGGAGGCCGAGCAGTTACCGTTCTCTGCATTAGTGATAAAGTCCAGGATTTTGGTTAAAGCACGGTGCCCAGAAAGAGCTGGTTGTGAGTTCACGAGGCAGGAACACCCCACAGGCATCTGGAGACCAGCTCCTGGGACGGAGAAGAGGTCTCTGAGCTGCAGGCAGGACTGAATCTGCAGGAGTCTGACAGGAGCTTTAGCAAGATCGTACATTTCCCCACATCCCGAGTGATGGGGGCACCTTCCACAGCTCTTCCCCTGCTGCCTCACACTGCAGCTGCCCTTCCCTCCCTCTCCTTCTCCAGGAAGATGCCACCCATTCTCCAGAAAGGTTCTCCTCAAGCCTAATTGGCTTCCTCAAGCCTAATTGGCTTCCAGAACTGGACGCCGTACTCCCACCTGGAG
>NW_010322112.1:7180-7521 GCF_000700745.2 Antrostomus carolinensis
TAGGGCCCCTTCAAACCCAAACCAGTCGGGTATTCGGTGATTCTATGAATTGGGCTCAAGCCTCTTGCCAGTGGCTCTGGCCAGGGCAGCATCTCACCGGGCGTGACGGCAGCGGGGCCAGGTGCAGAAAAGGCAGCTGGGTCCGGGCTGCCTTTGGGGGTCCTTGTGTGTCGGGCTAAGCCCCTGCCACGAGCTGTGAAAAGGCAAACCCGCACCAAGATAACCCAGGGCTTTTCTCAGCCATGACACTCGCAGTCATTTGCATCTAAACAGGGGTGTGTGGGATCAGGGGCCGACTTGATATAAACTCAACAGCTTAAAGGGAGGGGGAGGGAAAAAGA
>NW_010322112.1:7624-7829 GCF_000700745.2 Antrostomus carolinensis
ACTGTGAGGCAGGGCCAGCGATACCATCCCAGCGCCGCAGTCGTTTCAAATCGCGGCAGCATTCACACGCCCTTTAGCCATTCTGATCCGGTGGCGGGGGGCTGGGGAGAGGCATCAATAGGGATTTCCCAGCCGGGCTGGCGGGATTTGGAGGGTGACGGCAGGACAGGGGAACATTGCCCCGGTGCCACGAGGTGCTCCTGGG
>NW_010322112.1:7896-8254 GCF_000700745.2 Antrostomus carolinensis
CGTGGGTACGCTGGCCGGCGGAAACATTCTGCATTATGCTGGTAATACAGTGTGACACCGCGGGAACAATGGCAAATTGAGTGTCCCAGCAGGTAACGGGCCTGGCTGGGAGACAGTCGCAGTGGTGCACTGTCAAGACGGCTCTAATCCTCCCTCGCCAGCCCCCTCCCCTGGTTCTGGGAACATTGTTCCCTCATTTCATCTCTGGGAAATTCTCCCTGCTCCTCACCCAGACCCAGGGGAGAATTTCAAGGCGAGTCGTTGTGTTTGCAGCTCGCTCCCCCTCCGGCCCAGGCATCGCGTGGAGAGCAGCTGGGCAGGGGGTGCTGGGGGGGCAGCAGCAGGAGAGGGGAAGCCC
>NW_010322112.1:8339-10093 GCF_000700745.2 Antrostomus carolinensis
CGGGGAGACTCACAAACCGCCCAGGGACTCTTCACCCCATGCCCATCGCGTTTCCACACACACCCCTGGGATGGAAAGCGAAGGCGCATCAGCAAGGAGAGCAGCTCGTGTCCTCCCCCTCTGCCCCGGAGCTGTCCTGGTCTGAGGCCAGAAGGGCTCGATAGCTCCTCTAATCTGATCTGCTTTAGATCACAGGCCACCCAAATAGCCTTTGTCAGGCTGGAACACTCCAGTTGGAGCCGTGATCTCCAACCAGTGGCCCATAGCCCCCAGTGGTCTCAGTGTAAGCGGGTGGTGAAAGGTATCTGAGGAACACCTCGGTAGGTCGAGGCTGGATCTCTGCTGGTGTATTGAAGGTGGGAATCACAGGATGTTGGGGATTGGAAGGGACCTCGAAAGATCACCCAGTCCAACCCCCCTGCCAGAGCAGGAACCTCAATGAGATCACACAGGAAGGCGTCCAGGTGGGTTTTGAATGTCTCCAGAGAAGGAGACTCCACCCCCTCCCTGGGCAGCCTGTCCCAGGGCTCTGGCACCCTCACTGGAAAGAAGTTTCTTCTCAAGTTGAAGCAGAACCTCCTGTGTTCCAGCTCACACCCATTGCCCCTTGTCCTACCACTGGGCATCACTGAGAAGAGCCTGGCTCCATCCTCCTGACATTCACCTTTACATATTTATAAACATTAATGAGGTCACCCCTCAGTCTCCTCTTCTCCAAGCTAAAGAGCCCCAGCTCCCTCAGCCTTTCCTCAGCAGGGAGATGCTCCACTCCCTTCATCATCTTGGTGGCTCTGTGCTGGACTCTCTCCAGCAGTTCCCTGTCCTTCCTGAACTGTGGGGCCCAGAACTGGACACAATATTCCAGATGTGGCCTCACCAGGGCAGAGTAGAGGGGAGGCAAGGAGTGAAGAGTTGGAATTAAAAGAAAGTGAAAACCACAGTATGGTCCCACCAGCAAAGACAGGATTGAGCAGCCCTGGTTTGGGATCAGGTTTGGTATCTAGATCTGAGTGCCCCACACTGCTAGCAGAGCAGAGACATGTTTCTGCAGCTGGCACATACCCACAAGTCACCTCTTTCGATTGCCTGCACGGGGTGAAATTAGCTTGGTTTGAGATGCCTGATTTTTGGAAGCTAGATCCCACCTCCTCAGAGAAGACTACAGGCCAAGGAGCAACACCTGGTGCAGCAAAGACCTCCCCAGGGCATGAGGCAAGAGCAGGTGAGGGATGTGTGGGGCAGCTGAGAAGGTGGTTCATGGCTCTTGCTCTGGAAGGAGAGGATGGTCTCCAAGGCCATCGTTGATCTGAGCTAGCAGAAAATTCTGGCTTCGTCCCACATCCACTGATGGCTCTCTTGATCATTTGGTCAAGCAACACCCATGAGGCAGCTGGAAACACCTCCCGCAGTGCACCCAGGGCACCGTCCTCCAGCAATGGCACCCCAGACACCACAGCCCCTGACCACCTGCCTTCAGCACCTCCCTGTTCTCCTGCCATGAGGTTGGCTTGACTCCAACACCTACTCTGAATTGAGAGATCTAAAGTCTCCATCTTTATAAGATGCCACGTAGGGTTAAATCACCCCAGTGCCAGTCACCAGGGTGCTGTACTCACACAGACTGTGGCACACGGGGAAGCCTGGTTCAACCAGAGAGCTCTGAACCAAAAGGTGTCCCCAGGGAGAAAGCTGACTGAGATATTATTCTGCCTGTGCTTGGAAAACCCTCATCATCTTTGTGGCCTCCACTGGAC
>NW_010322113.1:0-7317 GCF_000700745.2 Antrostomus carolinensis
CTGTCATCTCCACAGCTGTCAACAGGACCTCAGCCGCCATAGAGTTAATCTTGGGAGTGGTTATATTGAAATTGCCTGCCACTGCGTCTTGTCCAGAGCTAGCTGAAGTGCTCCTCAGGCTTTCTGCGTTTGAGCCCTGCTTTTGTTGTGTGACTTCATGGTGATCTTCCAGAACTTCTGTTGGAGTTCAGTCTCGCCGCAATAAATGTGTAATAAATGGTGTAGAAATGCGGTCTGTACTGCTGAGATTGTGTAGTTAATGGAAACTTTAATGTTAGGCACAGGGGAAACATTTGTGTTTCCTAAAGTGGCTTGTGATAACCAGGAACTGCTTGTATGGGCACCAGTAGACCTGGCAGCCGTTGTGAAACAACAGCTTTGAGGGCTGGGGGATCATCAAGTATTTCAGCCTGTTGGAGAGAAGGGCACTTCAGCAGCAGGTTTCATAACATTGTCTTGAATTCTGTGTCTGTTGCAGGTGCTTTTATATGTTACAAATAAAAGTCATCCCGGGTTTTCTCTCCTTAGAGTTGAGATCTGCCTTGAAATAGGATCTGGATCCGGTGTGGTTTCAACATTTCTAGCTTCGTCCATTATCGGTTCCAGTGCACTGTATATGTAAGTGTAATAGCACTGACTTAAGCTGTTGCATGCAGTAGTAAAGAATACTTATCTCTCACATATATACTATTTATTTTCACATTTTAAAAACTATTCTTTTCACAAAGAAATATTATCTCAGTTTTACAGATAAATACAGTGGAAATAAAAGCAAAGAGAGTCTAAATATTTACTTCAGATTCTGTAACAATTAAGTAGTCGTGTGACTAAATTCCATTTTCCAACTTCTTAGACAAATTGCTGAGCTTACACTTGTGTTTGCGGGGTTGAATCCTAAATTTTAGCCACTGGCTGGTCTCACTGACATCTGACAACACAGCATTAGTTACCTGGGTGTTAGCAGTAACTGAATTTTATGAGACTTGTGTGTGTATATATTTCTGCAGAGCTAGCATTGAAAAGGAAATCCTATACTTCAGCTTTCAGACAGTCATTAAAACTGCCAGTGTAGTGTTGAGTGGTTTACCTGCTGACACATTGTGTGTATTTTGCTGGCTATTTTTTCCTATTTATTTGCAAAGTAAAGGATATTAGCATGTGCTTCACAGGTTTAAACCTTCAGATACAGTAGCGACTAACGTACACTTCATAATATTTTGCTTTTAGATGTACAGATATCAACCCGATGGCAGCTTACTGTACACTGGAGACAGCTCTGCTTAACAATGTTCACCTTCAGCCAGTCATTACTGACTTGGTAAGACAGATGTTTCAATATCCTCTTCTATATAGTTTTTGTAATTTTTTAATACTTTTTAGAGATACTGAAAAGTAACCATAAAGTCTACAACAAACATCTTTTAATAAGCATGGATGAAAAAAAGAAAACAACAAAATGCCAAAGTGTTTCTGAAAGAAGGGAAAACTAAACTACTCCAGTTCTAAAATTAAAATTTAAGCTTTAAAAATTAATTAATTTTAAAAATAAATTATGTAGCTATAGTTTGGAAAATGCTGCACAAGGAACTCTGCAGTGACCTGACATTATTACAGCCCTTCCTCTAATGCTACGCTATTCTTGATTCTCAATTTAATTAGGAACACTGTATGTTGTTACTTTTTGTTTCTTACAAAATTTGATAGGGAGAAAAGCTTAAATTTCTCATCTCTTTAGCAAGATATTTTTCAAAAATACCCTGAATATTTATGTTTAGAAAAGATGATTAAGATAGGCAACAATAAATGTGATCTAAAATGGATGAACAACTGCTCACACTTGAGAACTGAATTGCAGTTGCCACAGATTGGTCATTTTGGATAATAAATGTTAACTGATGATAAACTGAAAATTCTTTTCTATCTAACTTAAATTTTGAACTGAGTGAGAATAAAGTACTACCTTTGTGTCCACCTATGTGTCTCTTGCTCTTCTACATCCCTTACATGACATGGTCTTAAGACTATTGAAATTGTTCTGCTATGCATGGGTACTTCCTGATGCTTCTCTCGCACACAGAAAGTAAAGTTTAGTGTTCCTGAGTCAGTCTGAAATGCTCAGAATATCCAGCACTATGTAACTGTATTTTTACAAAATGTTTGCATTCTTTATGTTTCAAAAAAAAAAACAACCAACCAAACAAAAGAATCATCAACTTCATCTATAGGTCAAGGGACTGTCTCCAAGATTAAATGGGAAGGTTGGTCTACTGCTGTTTAATCCACCGTATGTGGTAACACCTTCTGAAGAGGTAGGAAGAAATTTAAATACATTATAAAAATGATATTTCTCGTCTCAGAGGATAGATGGCAAATCAAAGAAGCTCTGGTATGAAAACTGCAGGGTTTTTTGAAATAATAAAGGATGTTGTAGGATCAGCACTGTTGTAACAGCACTTTGTGTTCATTCTTCCTAGGTGGAAAGCCATGGAATAGAGGCATCCTGGGCTGGTGGCAAAAAGGGCAGAGAAGTAATGGATAGAGTTTTTCCATTAGTACCAGACCTACTTGCACCAGGAGGATTATTCTATTTGGTTACAATTAAAGAAAATAATCCAGGTGATCACTTTCCTCAGACCCTTACATGTGCCAAACCAGATCTAACAGTGTATTCATCAAAAAGTTGATCATAGCAATGTTTTCTAGGTTATCAGACTTCAGTAAACAAGAAAAAGTAATAAATAACATCAGTTGAATCTCACACGTGGTGATAGCAACTAATTGAGGATTGACAGCACGTATTGAAATTCATATAGATGTTCTAGGTCATTTTTTAGAAATGCTACAGACAGCTAGAGTGCATCTGCTTGCTTCATACGAACCATGGCATCTCTGTGGACTCTTGTGCTTCTCATCTTTCAAGTTTGGGTGGGTGTCTAATCTATAGAGGGACTTTTACATAACCTGATACCTCTTGGAATCCTTTTTCTGAATCCATGCCTTGTGCATCCAGTGTGACCAAAAATATAAACAGCTTTACCAAAATTAAGAACTCTCTAGGGTAGTTTGGAAAATGGTAATATGTAGGTCCTGAGCCCAGCAGCTCTGCAAGACTTCATTTCCAAGTCTGAAAGGTGACTGTAAATCTTCTGAACAAGATTTAACAAAGCCAGGCCAACCCTTTCTTGTGAAAGAGAATGGCATTGTAAACTTAAAAGCCTTTGGTTAGAAATGTAAGGTCTTTCATTTTGACGTGCATAAAGATTCAGACTTGCTCCTTCCAATCTAATGCTTAATGGCTACACATTATCAAGTAGTTTCAAGAAGAAAGATTATTCTTTCACACCTGATTGATTGAGCAGCTTTGGGAGAAGGTGCTACAAATTTCCGTTTCTCCAAGTTAGCTTCATAACTGAATTATTCATTGCTATTAATAATACCAAAATACAGAACTTGAGTTAGTAAATGTAAACCTTATTTGGTTTTGGTGGAAGAAAACTTTGCATAAAAATTACTGTCTGAAAGAGTCAGAGAACACAGTTTATAATCTTTGCTTTACAGCTTATGTTTGGGAGATACATTAGCACTGCCTTTTATAGCAAATTTCTATAGAAACTCAGTTGTAACACTGCTCCTTCAATTACAGATGAAATTCTGGAAACAATGAAGAAATGTGGCTTAGAAGGCACACGAGTACTTTCCAGGCAAGCAGGACAAGAGATGCTAACTGTCCTCAGATTTAGGAAGTCTTGATAACTGCTCTTAACCTTCCAGATGCTAGGCATGCAGAAAGTTGAACACAGAGTACTGAAGTTGTCAAATCAGTTTTTAAGCCAGGATTTTCACCCTCTCAAGGTGTATCCTCACTTCCCAATTACTGCAGCGAAACTGATCAAGACACTGTATTTATTTTTATTCTGGATGTTAACCAGCTATTATCTGCTGTCAGAGGTACAGTTGTCCTGTGTCTATCTGCAGGACAGTTGTGGGGGAACTGAAATACCCAACCCTGCTGCTTTTGCACTTCAGCACTAAAGACTTTTTCCTCTGTAAATAGGTATTTGTATATTTGTCATTGTGGCTTATTAAAATAATGTACTTGATATAATTCTTCCTGTTCTAATAGCTAGTCTATACCTCTGCTGGGTTCAAATGAATATTTGGAATTGGTGTTACTCATTTCGATGTAATCTCAGGCACTCTTACAGGCACAGTTCCCGAGTTTGTTTCCATTGTAAGGAAACAATGTACTTCTGAAGAGAAAGATGCAGTAAGTGTATCTCATGAGCTGGGACAAAGGCAAGCTATTACTCTTCTGAAGTCTTCTGGGCAAAATGCTGTGGTGATTGTGCTCCCTTTTATGCCACTTTACAAGGGTACTGCTATGGAGCAGTATGTATGTAGATTAGATGAAGATTTCTCATCCATGAAAAGGTGGTAAGGGGAAAAAAGAAAGCATATGCTCTTAAAAAGGCTAAAGTCATTGAAAACAAGGACTGTAAGTAGAGTAGTGGATTTCAAAGTCCTTTCTGAAATCAAAGAATGTTGTGAGTTGGAAGGGACCCACAAGGCTCGTTGAGTCCCACTCCTGTCCTAGCATAGGACAATCCCAAGATTCAGACCATGGATCTGAGGCTGTTGTCCAAATGCTTCTTGAATATTGTCAGGCCTAGTGCCATGACCACCTCCCCGGGGAGCCTGCTCCAGTGCTCCACCAGCCTCTGGGTGAAGAACCTTTTCCTAATGGCCAACCTAAACCTGCCCTGGCACATCTTCCTGCCATTTCCCCTGGAAATCACTATCCAAAATAGAAAGCTATTTCCTGACCTTCAGACGCTGATGAAGAGCTTTCCTCTGGAGCCTCCTCCCCCAGAAGGTTCTAATAGAGCATTGCCCCACTGGCATTAGGAGATGCGTGCTGTGCAGTAGGCACAGTCCTGTGAGGAAGGTGCTTTGCTCACAGGCAGCACAAAGGCAGAGACTGTTCCGGTATGCAGCCCCACTAGCCCTGTCTGGGAGAATGCTTTCAAAGAAACTGACCTTCAAGGGTTTAAAAACTTTAAGTGGTGTTAAGAAAAACCATTAGCTAGCTCTTTTACAGGGACCAAGGTCAGAGGGGTTTTTTGTAGGATACTGAGGCACTGAAAAGACTATTTCATTTAAGACTTCAGAACTAAACTTCAGACTCTCTACTTACCCAGCTTGTACAAACATTAAAAGTTCTTCCATATTTTGATCTGACTACTCAAAAAATGTTTTTAGGAGATGGAAAAAAGGTGGATTTGGACAGGCAGAATAACATGCAAGAAGGGTAGGTACTGTTGGCAGAAATAAAACAAGTGACTGCAAACCTAGCTAGGCCATTTGATGTATTTTATTGCAATGGAATGTGAGAAGCTGCTTTTGATTGCTACAGGTCAAAAGTCAACTTACGCTGGTCTGGCATAAAACTTGTTGCTTACGCCATCCTGAAGAAAACACAGAAAGGACTGGATAGCAGGAAGTGTGGAGTGGTGATTGTTTTGCATCCTAAGTGACACTATTCCCCAGCTTAGATGACTGAGGGATGAAGAGCAACACTGCAGTTCAGATCAGCAGTTCAAACACAGCTGATGCATCCCCTTCAGTAGCTTTTCTGTCAATTTGGTTTTATATAGATACACAGGAATGTGACCACAAACACACAGCAGGAGGTCTTAGCAGGAAGACTCAGTCATGTTAGGGATGTTATTTGACCTTTATGCAATATACAAGAAATTCCAGTACTTGAAACTATCAAGTCTAAAAAAAAAAAGATACATTTCATTGACCAAAGTGGGGCGAGGCTCAGGACTTCCTTGATTCTTACCTGCTGAATAACTGGTCTAAGGAATGTCACATTTGAGAAACTGAGAGGAAACTGTGGCCATCCATGAAATAACGTGCTTCCACAGTTTTCCATTGAAGAATTTAAGTGAAGTTTTGTTCTTGCAGCTTCCCAACCAGCCAGTTCTGAGAAGTCATATTTCAATTCAACTACCTCCTACTTCTAGAACCTTTTTGACTTGATGGCAGAATCTTTGCAAACCCATGATGGTTTTTGTTGTTGTTGTTCAGTTTTCCCTTACAAAACTGTAAGGGGAGGAGGTTGTATGCTTAGCAATTTTGCTTTTATATAGAATCATGGTTTTTGAGGTTGTAATTCCAGCTGTAAGGCTGTTTGAACCAAAATGCTGTGATCCTTAGATTGCTCTAGGAGTTTTATGTTGTTAACCACTTTGACCAACAAAGTCAGGTTGCTGAGCAAAAGTGACAACAGCAAAAGAAGATTTTAAGATGTAGTCAAAACGCATCATAGAGTCAAACTACAAGTTTAACAAAAGGAAGTTTTAGTTGATTGTCTAGCTTTTAATTTTAACTAAATAATTAGTTTTCAAAGAGGTAATCAAAGATAAAAGAGAGCAGTGGTCTGGCGCAGTAGGTCACAATGCTCAACAGCATATGCAGTTTTAAATTATAAAGGACAGAATAATGAAAATCAGAATGGAAAGTGTAATAAAACATAACATGCTTTCAACAAAAAACAACTGCAGTGGTCTAACAACTGGATATTTGGACAAGAAAATGTGTCCACTTTAATAAATCATGAGTCGATCCTCCTGGCCACGCTCTGTGGCTGTCTGATACAACTTCAGTGGAGGTACTTGTCAAAATGCAATGCAAGTAAGAACATGGGTGAGTTCTGCAAGAAGTCATTCCTGTTGTACTACCAAAATCCTCATGAAGACTTAGGAACTAGTGAGAGGCGACAGTCCAGGTACCTTTTTTTTTAAATTTTGAATCTTGCTATGTCTACACAGAGCCCTGCTTGCACATTTAGTATTTGCCAGGGCACACTATTCCCTTCTAGAAGACCAAAGAATGCAACACTGTCTGGAGAGTTTTGGGAGGCACATACTTGCATTCATGGAAGGGTAGGGGTTGGAAGAGACCTCTGGAGATCGTCTAGTCCAACATCCCTGTTAAAGCAGTTTCACCTAGAGCAGGTTGCACAGGACTGCATCCAGGTGAGTTATTAATATCTCCAGAGAAGGAGACTCCACAGCCTCTCTGGGCAGCTGTATTGGGTTTGCGTGGCAAGGTTTTGGTAGCGGGGGAGACACATAGGGGTGGCTTCTGTGAGAAGCTGCCAGAAGCTTCCCCCATGTCCAACACAGCCAGTCCCCGCTGGCTCCAAGACAGACCTGCTGCTGGCCAAGGCTGAGCCAATCAGTAACACATGATATAACATAATTAAGAGAAAACATAATTGTGATAACATAATTAAGAAAAAAGGGAAGA
>NW_010322114.1:0-3231 GCF_000700745.2 Antrostomus carolinensis
CCAGCTCTGGCCCAGCTCAAACCAGGACAGTAACACACACAAAATCCTGCCGAGAGCCAGCGACTGGGCTTGTCAGTCACATACACACCCAGTCCAATAGCCCTTGGTTTGTCTCTGGCCAACACACGTTTCCCAGCCCTCAGAGGTAAATGCAGCTCTGTCTGCTGGTGACGGGGGCCAGAGGCACCCAGGGTCCCCAGACACATCGTCCTCCCCCCCAGGGTGCAGCCGGCAGCGGGTGGGAAAGGCACAGGCGGGAGGAAAGCCCTGACTGCTGCCAGACTTCCATGTGTTCTCAGTAACACAGTGGTTAAGGGGGAGAATACAGGGAGCTGGTGTCATTGTCACAGCTGGCGCCGTGTGCCAAGCTGCCGGGACGCTGCCAAAGATAACCGAGCCGTTAAGATGTCTATTAAAAACTCCCGGTATTATGAGATGCAAAAGAACCAGCCTTGTGCAGGGGTAGAAAGTAATTATGTGACTCTTATGTAAAACAGGGAAGCTTATTTTCAGGGAGTGATGCATGGCCTTCAAATGACGTCTCGATTTCTTCTGGAGTAGACTGGAGATGTCTCACTCCTCCAGCTCTCCAGGGCTAGAGCTGGCTGCTTCCACTGCTGCAATCCAGAGCCAGGAGGACTTGTCAGAGGGAAAAAAAATAAATAAATAATTTTTAGATCAAATAAATTTTTAAGCAACCTGCATATCTGTGTGCAGCACGGACAGCTGACCCAAAGCACCTGAAATGAGCTGGAAAAGAGTAGGTTGGTCTTAAAAAAAAAGTTTTAACACAGGTGAAGCATTAGGTGTTGAAATAACACCGAGGTCAGAAGTGCCACCACTAAGGTCTCCTTTTCTCCAGGCTCAACACCCCCAGGTCCCTCAGCCACAAGGGAACTCAGCACACTTGTGCTCCAGACCCTTCCCCAGCTCCGTTGCCCTTCTCTGGACACGCTCCAGCACCTCCATGTCCTTCTTGGACTCAGGGGCCCAACACTGAACCCAGCACTCCAGCTGTGGCCTCACCCGGGCCAGGTTCACTTGAGAAATAAAAGGCATTTTCCCAGCGAAGGGCACACTTGTCATCTCTCCGTGTCACTGCCTGAGACCCTGGAAAGCAGAGCAGTGGTCTCGGTGAGTAAAATACACCTTGCAAAGGTTAGAAAAAGTCACAGAGCAATTGTTATTGTCTTGGTTTTTGTCAAGATGCTGCACGTTGAAGGTTTCCCCCGGAGTTAATAACACAGTATTAGTTACACGTCATCGCTTTACTGAAGCTCAACCAACACGACTCCGCTCGCTCTGCCCCAAATTCCTCCCGCCACCAGCTACTTCAGAAACCAAACACCCTCCTCATCCACAACCCGGGCCAGTCCTTGGCGAGACAGGAGCCTGAACACAGCCCCAGTGCTCTTCTAAACTTAGTACTTGCAGAACATACCTGCTCTGAGGGGAACGCCCGGGAACAAACCCCATCCCAGTACCAAACTGGTTTCCTAACGCACAGATACCCACCTACAACCCAACACTGATGGATCCAGCTCATTGGTTTGGGTGATGTGGGGGTTGACGAGTGAAAATCCACTGCTGGGGTTTTGTCCTGCCAGCAAAACAGGGTCAGGAGCATTAATCTGGATAAGACCAGAGCTCTGTTTTGCCAAACTGGGACTTGGCAGAGTTTATGGACAAGAAGTGGGAGCTTTGACACTCAGAAGTCATCTGTTCGGATCCTTGGCACCACACACCCACCTTTGCATCCAGTACCACCTCAAAAACACCTTCACTCATCATCAGCCCTGCTATGCTGCCTGGAATTCCATGAATTACAGCTCCTGCTAGAAAATTCAGATATAGAAGAGATGATATAGAAGAGGTGATATAGAAGAGGTGATATAGAAGAGATGATATAGAAGAGGTGATATAGAAGAGGTGATATAGAAGAGGTGATATAGAAGAGGTGATATAGAAGAGATATAGAAATCAGTCATGAGCCCGGTAGCTGTTACATCTGGAAGTTCTGGAGTGTTGATGAGCTAAACACCTAATGAGGAGAGAGCCTCAAAGGCAAACACTGTAAGCAGTGACTTTGGCTGAGGAGTCTCCCGTCGGTGTTATCACACACGATAGGAAACGCTCCCAGTCTAAAGAAGAAATTTATCTGAAGGAAAAAAGTCGCCAGGCTCGCGCTGAAGGTAGGGCTTCTTCAGAACATGTCTCCACAAGTTCGATCACAATGAAACAGACATTAATTACTCCCACAAAGCATGTCATTCAGGCAAAAGCCAGGGTTTGGAGGAACATCAGCACCTTGTTCTGCAACTCCCCAGCCTGGAAGCACACGCTTCGGTTTCATTTCTGTCCGACGGCTTCTAGGCACTACACACCGCGCCGATTTCACATGAAACAATTCATTTCCACCCCTAAGGTGTCAGGAACACAAATAAGATGTTGGCACAAAGCAGGGCAGGAGGGACAGAAAACTGGCAGTCCAGCAGGAGCACTGGGAAGGAAGCCAGAGGCAGCGGCTCGCTCCCAGTATGGAGCCCACCGAGGGGACTGGTGACCACCTCGACCTTACGTCCACACTCACCTCCTCCCTTGAGCAGAAACATCACTTGATTTTAAAGTCCTTCCTGATTATTATTTTTTATATATATAAAAGACACACTAGCAGGGCAGATTTTTTAATTTTCCCCCCAAGAATGGGGTTCAGAAACCACATAACAGTAGCCCACCTCGTGCCCACCTTGTGCCCACCTTCAGAGCACCAAGCCAAGGCTCACACAACACGTGGGCGAAGGGCAGGTGATGTGGCACCATCATAATTAAGTGGAACCAGAAAAGTGACATTTTCTGCCTTGAGAGGAATCCCTCCGTGGTAAAATTTGGCTTTGTATTGAATCAGGAAAACCCAAATATTAAAAATATTTGTGTCATAGAAACTCCCAAATCTTTTGGTTTCAAAATATCACCATGACCTTATGGAAATGAAGCATTTTGACTATGATACATTATTTTAGATATTAAAAAACATTCTCCTAAAATCAATTAGAAAGGTAATTTCCCATTTTGTTTGTGAATCCTTTCAAAATTCTTTCACTGAAAATTTTACAGAAAAGGGCAATGGTCCCCTAAACCAGCTCAGTTCCATCAAAAGTCTATTTTCCAATGAAAAACTGTTCAAATGATTTCTTGTCTGTTAGCTTTAACCACTCTGACAAGGAAAAGGAA
>NW_010322115.1:0-2146 GCF_000700745.2 Antrostomus carolinensis
TTATTATTATTATTATTATTATTATTTTCTGCATTATTTCCATTTATTGCATTATTATTATTTACTGCATTATTTTTATTCTTCATTGCATTATTATTTACTGCATTATATTTATTAATTATTGCATTATTATTATTATTTACTATCTTATTACCATTTACTGCATTATTTCAATTGTTGAATGCATTATTATTATTATTTAATACATTGTTGTTATTCTTTATTGCATTATTATTATTTACTACCTTGTTGTTATTATTATTTACTGTATTAATTTTATCATTTATTGCATTATTTTGATTGTTTATTGTATTATTATTATTATTTACTGCATTAATTTTATTCTGTAATGCATTATTACAATTTAATACATTATTTTTATTCTTTATTGAATTATAAATGTGAGGGTGGTGAGCCAGTGTCCCAGGTTGGCCAGAGAAGCTGTGGCTGCTCCTCCCTGGAAGTGTTCTCGGCCAGGCTGGATGAGGCTTTGAGCAACCTGGTCTAGTGGAAGGTGTCCCTGCTGCTGGCAGGGGGGTTGGAACTGGATGAGCTTGAAGGTCCCTCCCAACCCAAACCAGTCTGGGATTCATTCTATGATTCTATAACCCTGCATCCCCCTCCTCCATCACCGCTGCTCCCAGCTCTCCCAGCCCAAACGCTTTCGGGGAGGACTACGGGGAAGGGGATAGAGCAGCTCGAACTCATCCCTGGGATTAGGGAAAGGCTGGAATAGCTCAGCTCCAGTTCTCTCCCAGACATCCCCTTTTGGGTGTTTGGATTCTGGTATTTCCAGTAAGCCAGGGGTTCTGGAAAGTGGAGCGTGGGGGGTGGATTTAGCAACACGACGGGACGGCTGCCAGCGCTCGCCCGGAGCCTCGCGGAGGGGAAGATCCCACCGAGCTCTTCAGCCCCGTGGTTTGGGGTTGATTTTTCCTCTTTTTTTTCCATCATACCACCTCTCCCTGATTTTCCTGGGGCTCAGGATGTGTGTGCTCCTCGGGGGCTGACCCCAGCAGCTCCACCAGCGTTTGCTCCCTCAATAAAAACATCTCCAACGAGCTTTGGGTGGCTGGAAAGTATCAACAGGCACCGCATTCCCGGGAAAGCTGGGAGCCTCCCACAGAGCTGGTTTGGGATTGACAGAGACTCCCAGGGTGGGGAGGCTGGGAAAAAACAGCTGTGAATATCCAAAACCCCCAGGAACATCCAAAACCCCCAGGAACATCCAAAACCCCCAGGAATATCCAAAACCCCCAGGAATATCCAAACCCCCAGGAACATCCAAAACCCCCAGGAATATCCAAACCCCCAGGAATATCCAGAATGGGTCAGGAAAACGCAGCAGTGTGTGGAAGGAGATCTCAGCTGGGGCTCTTCCCTGCCTGGAAACCAGCCACCGACCTTCCCAGCCCTTTCCCTCTTCCCAGAGTGATCCGTGTGGATGGAGCTCACTCCCAGGGTGGATCCATCCCCCTGCACCCTAAACCCTCCTGGCACCTCAAAACACATCCCAACGTTGTGGTTGCTGCTCTATAGGGCTTCAGGGTCCCCTCTACTGGGAAAGGGACACCCAAGCCCCAGTTGGTGATCCCAAAGCCCAGGCAGTGAAGTTTGGGAAGGCTTTCCAGGAGGATTTCATTCTTGTGGGATGCAGAAGCCTCCCAAACATTTCTTCTGCAGCACAGAGAGCAAAAAAAACCCCTCATCTCCTTGGGTTTGTAGCACGAGAGGAGGTTGCTCTCCCCACGGTGCAGAGATGTTCCTCTCCCCACCCCCAGCACATCCTCATTGGCAGCAGGAGCCAAATTACCCATTTTTTCCCCCAAGCAATGGCAGGGGCGAGGTGGGCGCTGGGGAGGAGATGGAAACTGGCCAAGGACATCGCTGAGGGGGAGGTTTGGGGGGGTTTTGGGGGGGGTTTTTTCTTTGGCTTCCCAGCAGCTGACCAATGGCTCTCTGCTCCTCTCGTGTCTTCCAGATCTGTGCTGTTTGCTTGGAGGAGTTCAAGCCCAAGGACGAGCTGGGGATCTGTCCCTGTAAACATGCCTTCCACAGAAAGTGAGTGTGGGCAACGGGGCACCGCAGCCAGGCTGCCTGCTTGGCCAGCCTGGAGAAGAGAAGGCTCCAGGGAGACCTTCTAGTG
>NW_010322115.1:2611-3148 GCF_000700745.2 Antrostomus carolinensis
GGGGGGTTGGGACTGGATGAGCTTTAAGGTCCCTTCCAACCCAAACCAGTCTGGGATGCTGTGCCCCAAATCCTGCCCGGTGGCCCCAGGGAGGCTCTCAGTCTGATGTCTGCTGGTGCCGCTGCTCCTCACCTGGGGTTTCTTCCCACCCTCATTCCAGAGGGAGGGAGGAATTGCAGCAAAAGCCTCTTCACGAATGAATTTGAGCGTTTGGAGCAGCAAAGGTCCAGTCATAAGCTGGCAAAACCACCACCCTTTCCACATCCAGAATCGTTTGGGTTGGAAAAGCCCTTTAAGATCATCGAGTCCAACCATGAACCCAACACTGACAAGTCCCCTATGACCAACCCATGTCCCTCAGCACTGTGTCTACAGGGCAGATACAGCCTTTCTATATCCCAGAATGCACATGTGCACTTGTGTATGTCTGTATTTGATATATTTACACAGCTAAAAGTTATAAATATTTATAAACCAGACGTTCAGCCCCGTGGAACCAGCTCCCCAGGGACACGGCTGCTCCAGAAGCGTTTGGAC
>NW_010322115.1:3189-3417 GCF_000700745.2 Antrostomus carolinensis
GCAGGAGCTGGACACGATGGTCCTGCTGGGTCCCTGCAGACTCAGGAGAATCTGTGATTCGATGAAAAATGTAGCTGTATAAATTTTATATATATGTATTTTATGAAAATATAAAAATAGAAATGAATTTTATGAAAATGCGTTTTTAAATAAAATAAATGAAATTAATTTATGAAAATACATTTTAAAATCAAATAAATAAATAAAATGTATTTTTTAAAAATATAT
>NW_010322116.1:0-1516 GCF_000700745.2 Antrostomus carolinensis
CACACACACACACACACACGCACACACACCCCCCCTCTCCCGTGGCACACACCCCTCGGGGGTGTGTCCTGGCTCCTCGGGGCGGGGGAAAAGGGGGAACCGGAGGAAAAGAGGGTGGGAAAAAAAAATACCCTCAAAAAGAAAGAAAAAAAAAGATAAAAGGGGAAAAAATAAGAAAAAAAGGGGAAAAATTTAAGTAAATAAGGAAAAATAAAGAAAAAAGGGAAAAAGGAAAGAGAAAAGGGGAAAAGGGAAGAAAAGGGGGAAAGGGGAAGAAAAAGGGGAAAAGGGGAAAAAAAGGGAAAAGGGAAAGAAAAAAGGGAAAAGGGAAAGAAAAAAGGGAAAAGGGAAAGAAAAAAGGGAAAAGAAAAGGGGGAAAAGGGGGAAAAAATAAGAAAAAAGGAAAAAATTGGGAAAAAATAAGAAAAAAGGAGGAAACTAAGAAAACAAAAAAAAAAGAAAAAAGGGAAAAAATTAAGAAGAAAGGGAAAAAATAAGAAAAAAGTAAATAGAGGGTAAAAATATAATTTTCAGGGGGTTTGGGGCCGCTGCCCCAGCACATGATCCATGGCGGTCCCTCCGGGTGACGGTCGCATCTCATTCCGTGCTAAGGTGATACGGGAAGGGACATTGCGCCCCGAGCCTGGCAGAGATGAATAGAGCTCGTTGGGGATCGATAAGAAATTCATCAGCTAATTCGGGGTACCCGGTCTCCTAAATCACATTTAGCTCTGCTCGGAGATTGACTGTTTTCCCACGCACCGATGGAAAAAAAAAAGGAGCCCCGTCCTCCAAGCAAGAAATCAAGGACTTGATGAACAATTACAAAAGCGAATTAGCTCAAGTCCTAATGCATCTTCGCCTCGCCCTTCTAGTAATAAAGGCGCTTTAAAAGCCCGAGCAGAGCAGCAGCTTTTCAAAAGCCACCCCTAATTCTTCAAATCCGTGTTTAAACCATAAGCTCCTCACAAGTGGCAGGGAGGGAAAAAAAAAGGGGGGAAAAAAGAAAAAAAAAAAAGTAATAATTATATATTTTTTCGGTGTCAGTGCTGAGATTGCACAAACTAAAGCAATAGTGGGATCCGGGCTTTCAAATCGCAGCAAGAACACCCCTGACCCCCCCCCTTATCCCGCCTTCTCAGCTCAGATTTTATCTCGAAGCGATGATAAAGTTTATCGCAGGAGCGCTGGAGTTGAGCTAAGGTCAAATCCAAAGTATTTCTTTTCAGCTCTAACGAGGTTTTCTGGTGAAGACCTTGTTTTCACCCTTTTATTTCGGGTTCTGGGGGTGTGGGTGGCTTTTTTAAAAATTGTTTTTTAATGTTTGTTTTTAATGCCTTCTGGGCTTGTGACCTGTAGTGTTTGTGTCAACTACATATTCCCCTAGATACGAATTTGTGACCCAACTTCCTTTACACAAATTCGGATCTACAGGGTACATATAGAAGACAGATGCATCCTCCTTTGGTCAGAGATCTTCGCCTACCGCCATAATTCTCTTCTGGGGAAGGAGGGC
>NW_010322117.1:0-1532 GCF_000700745.2 Antrostomus carolinensis
ATATATATTTTATTTTATTTTATTTTATTTTCGATTACACTCCTTCCTCCTACAGCCACGATTTCAAAGCTACAGTATTCCAAGACATGGCTATTTCTGAGTTCTATTGTCTTTAAGTCTATATAGAAAAGGGGTATGCACTTACTAGCTTTCTAAAACACATAATTTAGTGCAAAACCATGCTATATGTTACCCCTGACCTGGCTGTAGATTGAAAGAAGAAGCTTAAAGAGTTGATTGTACTCTACAAAAACCCACAACCACTGTGCCCCCAGTGTCCATTCAGGTTTGCCAACCTTCAAGGCACCCAACACTGATGTGGCTGGAGGAGGGAGTTTGAGGGATGTGTGAAGTCTCAAGATTTCAGTTGAACATCAAAACTGACAGTTTTTTTGCATTTTAAAATTCTTCCTCTAAGTTAAACATGATGAATGTACAAATTTAATTCTAGACCATTTATTAAAGTTATATATATAATGAGTGAATTGGATAGTTTATGAAATGTGTGAAGAAGAATTGAACTCACAGCCCCTGAAGTACTGGCTCACTACTGACACTGCTGAATAAAACAGTGTTACTGGAAATGGGGTGATCAAACACTGGAACAGGCTTCCTGGAGACGTGGTCGTTGCCTCAAACCTGTCAGTATTTAAGCGGCATTTGGACAATGCCCTTAACAACATGCTTTAACTTTTGGTCAGCCCTGAACTGATCAGGCAGTTGTAGGTCCCAAAATATTATATTCTTAATGTTTTGCAACAGTTTTCAACTTGATGTAGAAATATACCTTTCACATACAAATACACTTCTGTCTGACCCTTTCTATTTACCTGTATCTTATTATTTTGAAAGAAGACAGAAAGACAGTCCTGAACATTGTAGTTTGCCTGTGATAATGCCCCAGCTTCTGCCACTGAGTCTTTCTTCTTAATCTTTTAAGCCTTTTCAGTTCTTTGTTTCTGAGCTAAGGTTGTTGAATGCTATTTACTGTCAGTCCTGAAGGTGGCTGGATTACTTTCTTAAAACATCTCAAAAGACCTCGCTTTTCACTAACTCAAAAGACAAAAAAAAAAAAAAAAGAGTTTTTGTATATGAATTCAATATTTTGTATGAAAATGTAGGCACTTTCTCTATTTTAACCACAATATAAATCAGCACAGAAAACAATGTAGGTTTTGGCATTTGTGTCATGTTAGTTTTGAATGATGAATACATACCAGGTTTGGGAATTACAAAAGCTGCTTGTGTGGTATATTAGAGTTTTTCCAGTGTATCTACAAGTACTTGAGCTCTCCATGTCCTAAATTCTCTGTTGTGCTCCTTGGCATAGTGCATGGGGATTTCCCACTAAGCACAAGGAATCTTCCCTTGGGATTCATCTGCCTAGGAGTGTAGCATAAAATGATAAAGATGGAGGGCTATAGGTAACAATGAGACATCATCTTGTCTTAAAGAAGATAGGCTTAGATTAGACATAAGGAAGAAATTCTTTACTGTCAGGGTGATGAGACACAGGAACAGGTTGCCCAGAG
>NW_010322118.1:0-6165 GCF_000700745.2 Antrostomus carolinensis
CAAAACCTTGCCACGCAAACCCAGTACAAAGTTGTAGGTTCTTTAGCGAGTGAACTAATAGTCCCTGAAGTCCAGTTTTACCTTTGAAAAGATTTTTAGGAAATAATAGGAGCTAAAAGTAAGTGGCACCTCCTGGTTCTATGAATCTTATCTCCCATGTCAAGCAATATCTAGTACACTGTAATGTTGTCATAGGTAATACCGTCTAAGACTGGCAAACTAAAAACACTTTTCCTCTCTGCATTGCTGTCTCCAGCCTTGTTTTAGAACCTCACTACCTCATTGGTCAGTCTTCACTCAGCTACCTTTGTGCCACTGTTGGCCTTTCAGCTTAAGTAAGGCCAAATTTTCTTGATCATGTATTAATTTCTCAAATAGACTTATAAAAAGGAGGCATAGAAACTTTCAGATTTCATTTTTATTAAGTCAAACTCCTTCATTTTCATCCTTGTAAAAAAAGACCCTTTCAAAAGTCTTTTCCTGCATTTGTTGTAGTTTTCACCTTGCTTGAAGTGATCAAAACTGTATATCTACTTATATGAGATTTTACAGGTGTTTGCACAATGGATTTATAATCTTTATAATATTTTTTTCCAACTGTTAGGTCCTTGATGATATAGCAAAGATACTTGTTCGTTCAGAACTATGTCTTAAATTTCAATCCATTTCTTTTACAGCAGTCTTCAATGTTATCAAATACCTACTGATGACATTACTTCAATATTCTGTAATGATGATGTCTCCCATATTTATCTGAGAGCAAACCTAACTTTTGTGTCAAAATCATTATTGAAAATATTAGGTATGGTCAGTTTCTACATCACTCATTTGCAAACTATATTCATAACTTCTCTTTCACCTGTTCCTCTTTCAGCAAAATATATTCTTACCTTCCAGCTAGCAATTTTCTTGCCCTCCCAGCAATTCTATTTTTACTTCTGTATGTTCCCATCCTGCATTTCATTTGTTTATAAGAGCAATTGATTCATCAAAAGTAATACAACTTTATAATAATTCCCATTGATTACTATGGCTTTGTTCCCGTATTATGTATTATTACCCCTAAGCAAAATTCAGGCAAGGTATTATTTTTCATTACCGAGTTTACCACTGATGTCTTCCCAGCCTCAAATGGTAGCATTTCCACTTTCTCTTTTTCTGTTTGTATGCTGAAGGAACCCTTGTTTTAAATTCCTTTAACTCCATTTTGTACTTAACAGTTTCTAGCTTAAACAAAATAGTATCTTCTGTTTTCATGTCTGCCAGGCTCTGTGTCTGGACCTAGTAGCCTTCTTGGCATAGTTTTTTGTTCTTCTCCACTCAAAAAAAACCCAGTCAAAATATTAAATTTCAAGAATTTATTTTGACTATCTGTCAAAGTATCTTCAGTTAGAATGGTACTTTTGCAAAAGGCTGGTGAAAGGTGGTCATTTATCTCCCTTGGCAAATGAAATTGTTGTCTGTTGAGACAGAAAAGCGTATTTTTCAAGTTCAGTCTTATTTAAATTGAGTACCTATTCACTTTGGATTTATTACATCCATAGTGAAAACAGATAGAGAGCAAATCTATCTTCATGTAGTAAAGCAATTAGGCAATTTCATTATAGTATAAAGCTGCGAAGTCATTCTGTATCTGATGTGATGACAAAAAAACCTATCCAAGAAGTCAGATGTTTATCTGAAAAACAGATTGAACCTGAATGCAAGGCTCATATAGACCATTTACTCTAGAATGTGTGTGTCACATCTCCTGGTTTTGCATGGAGCTTACCTTTTACAAGACATAGGATACATAGACCTTATCTCAATTTTGAGAATTTTTTTGTACTAACTTTTTTATATCAAGGTCTTGTTTCTGGTATCTTTTTCACCCAAGGAGATAGGCTTTCTCTTTTACAAAAAGCTAGTTCTCAGAACCATGTTACCTGTGCATTTATAGTTAAGCCCAGCAATTTGTCAAATGTGAATATAGTAATTCATCTAGAAAAGAAAAATATTGTTCTTTTAGGGCTTAGCCTGAGTAATTTCCATCAAAATTTGAGAGTTTCATTCATTAAGTAGATTTTTACATCATATTGATTACCCAGCTTTTTGAACTTTTTAGTAAGTATTTCCCCAGAAGGTTTTGAGAAAAATTTACAAGATGCTTTCTTTTTAGCATTCTTCTACCAAGTTTCCATGCATTATTTCCTGTCTGGAAAAGGAGAACATTCATCTAAGCTCTCACTTAGACCTATTGCTGTGTATAATCCACATACTGTGCCTCTCTATTCCTCAGGATGTTTGGAACCATACCAGAGGAATATATGTGTGTTATGTCAAAGCTGCTTTACTTGCTCTTTTGGTGCAGTTCCACTCTACATGTTCTAAGTGCAATAAATGGCAGTTTAGAATACCTCAAATGCACAGTGGTCATTAATCATAATCACAGAATGGTCTGGGTTGGGAGGGACCTTAAAGATCATCCAGTTCCAACCCCCCTGCCATCAGCAGGGACACCTTCCACTAGACCAGGTTGCTCAAAGCCTCATCCAGCCTGGCCTTGAACACTTCCAGGGAGGGGGCATCCACAACTTCTCCGCACAACCTGTGCCAGTGTCTGACCACCCTCACAGTAAAAAATTTCTTCCTCATATGTAATCTAAATGTATCCTCTTCCAGTCTAAACCCATTTCCCCTTGTTTTGTCATTAGTTGTCCTTATGAAAAGTCCCTCACCAGCTTTCTTGTAGGCCCCCTTCAGGTACTGGGAGGCCGCTATAAGATCTCCCCGGAGTCTTCTCTTTTCCAGGCTGAACAGCCCCAACTCTCTCAGCCTGTCCTCACAGCAGAGCTGCTCCAGCCCTCGCATCATCCTCGTGGCCTCCTCTGGACCCAGTTCTAACTGGTCCATGTCTTTCTTGTGTTGGGGGCTCCAGAACTGGACACAGCAGTCCAGGTGGGGCCTTACGAGAGCAGAGCAGAGGGGGAGAATCCCCTCCCTTGACCACGCTTCTCTTGATGCAGCCCAGGATACCGTTGGCAATGAGATGAGGTAAGCCCTATAGCAAATGTATCAAGAAAGACTGGAAGACGTTATTATAATCCCTGACATACTAAGTTAACTCCATTAAATACTCCTGTTAAATTGTAACAATCACTAAACATCAACAAACAGTACTAGGAAATGAGAAAACAAAAGTGACAGAAAAGGTAATGTTTTTTAAAATCCAAAGAACAGTTGTCACAAACTTTTGTCCAGTCTTCTCATAAACAGCCATTCTAAATTTGTTAATATAGTTCATCCTGTTAAGTTAAATTTCTTTGCTTATTTCTCTAATTACCTCTTTTCTCAGAACGGATGTAAGAAGCCCTTTACTTTGTAATTCCTGTAAGGTTTAGGTCAATGCTCAGCCAACTCTGTATTCTGGATCTGTAAGGAGAATTTAGTATGTGCCAAGTGCATTGCCTGTGTTTGAGAAAATTCTTATTTAATTGTGACACTTTTCATTTAGTAAAATATTGATCATAGGTTGTTCTCCCCATTTTAATTTTCTATGTGCAACAGGAAAGGGGAGGAGGCACAGTAGTCTCCAGGGAATTGTCCCATTTGGTACACCAGCAATCAGTTTAACTAGTTTTGTTTGTTCTTGAAGAGATTGTGTAAGAAAATAGTATTTTATTTTTTCTACATTTCTGCCTTTGTAAAGTAAATAAACTGTAGCAACACAAATCATGACTAAATTCTGATGACATGTTAAAATGTGACTTCAAAATTGTGTGACCATGAAGGTATTATGCCATTTGAGGGTAGGAAAGGTCTATAGAGGGATCTGGACAGGTTGGATCAATGGGCTGCAACCAACTGTATGAGGTGCAACAAGACCAAGTGCCAGGTCCTGCACTTGGGTCACAATAACCCCAGGCAACGCTACAGGCTTGGGGAGGAGTGGCTGGAAAGCTGCCTGGTGGGAAAGGACCTGGGGGTGTTGGTCAACAGCCGGCTGAACATGAGCCAGCAGTGTGCTCAGGTGGCCAAGAAGGCCAACAACATCCTGACTTGTATCGGAAATAGTGTGGCCAGCAGGAGTAGGGAAGTAATTGTGCCCCTGTACTCAGCTTTGGTGAGGCCACACCTTGAATACTGTGTTCAGTTTTGGGCCCCTCACTACAGGAAGGACATCGAGGCTCTGGAGCGTGTCCAGAGAAGGGCAACGAAGCTGGTGAAGGGGCTGGAGAACAATTCTTATCGGGAGTGGCTGAGGGAACTGGGGATGTTTAGTCTGGAGGAGACTGAGGGGTGACCCAATTGTTGTCTACAACTACCTGAAAGGAGGTTGTAGGGAGTCAGGTGTGTGTCTTTTCTCCCAGATAACTAGTGATAGAACAAGAGGCAATGGCCTCAAGTTATACCAGGGGAGTTTCAGATTGGATGTCAGGAAGTACTTCTTCATTGAAAGGGTTCTCAGGCACTGGAATGGGCTGCCTAGGGAGGTGGTTGAGTCACCATCCCTGGAGGTATTTAAAAGACAGGTAGATGGGGTGGTCAAAGATATGGCTTAGTAGTGGACAGGTATGGTTGGACCTGATGATCTCAGAGGTCTTTTCCAACCAGGAAATTCTATGATTCTGTGATTCACAGGTGCCTCAAGATTAGGTGTTGGAATATGTTCAGATGATTAATAGAAATGACAATAATTCAAATGAATCCCCGTATTTATTACACTCAAAATTTATCTTTAATGTCTGAAATGAATTGCCTCTATTTTGCTCACCAATTTAGTTTAATTTTAAAAGACAAAATACGTATTATCTCTTTAAAAGAGGCTTTTATGAATAGAGTAGAATTTGATTTCTTCAGTTAGGTTTCAACAGCATATTTACTTGTTTGAAAGGAAAGGAAGTGGTTATTTATCTATTTCTGATATCTTTCACAGTATTTCTGTAGGCATTTATTGATATTTACGTCTACTGAAACCTGCATACATTTCGGTAAAGAGCTTTTCATTTAAACCAGCAATGGTGGTGACTGTAGGAATGTATTTACGGGAAAAGTCTGTGACAAATTAGGGGTCCTTCAGGTGAGAAATGCAAAGTGCTTACATTTGGAAGCACTTACATATCTCTCTCCAATGACTATGTTGGAAGCCGGGCCTCCCACTTGAATGCCCTACAGTAGATTTATGGAAATAGACCCATAAGAAAAAGAAACAAGTTTGGCAAGGTTTCACACCAGCTGTTGGCAATCTCTCTTTCAAATTTGCACCATTCATTCCAGTTTATTTATTAAAGACTGCTTTTTATAAAAAAAAAATAGTTTTTTAACGCCTTTGAGCAAGAAGTTCTATGCATTGGCATGGCAGTTCTTTGCAACACTTTGTTTGCTTTATGATGTTCCCAGGCAGCCTCCTTGAACAATGGTTTCATTCAACAGCACCATCTGTGTGGACAAAGATTGACCTTGGTCACTTCCCAGGTTCTTATTAGTATCTAACCTCTTAAAGGTCATACCGTTTTAAGCTTCTCCAGAGTGAACTGAATGCTGGATCTTTCCACCTGATCTTCATCTTCTGAGGTTATCATCTCACTGCTTTAATGGATATACCCTTTCCCAGTATCCTTATCAACCCTTCTGCTTCTCTTTCAGAGTTGAACTCTCCAGGATGCATAAACATAAGGAAGTACATATGACAAGAAGCTTTGCATAGATTTTCCAAACACAGCCCTGTCTAGTCACAGGGATAAAGTACAGGATATTACAGATATTTGAGAACAAACCTTAAATGCACTTGTCGTCAAAGAGCTTTACTCTTCCCTTTAAAGTCCCACTGGCCCATCTGTTTTCAGAAAGATGGTATCTCTTACACTGAGCCTGAACGCAAACATCTCTCCCTTAATTTTGCTGCTGAAAGTGGTCAGAGACCAAATGTCTTAGCTGGTTTGCTTTATAACCTACCTGTCCCACCACCAGGTTACTTCTAAGTGACTACATTGATGCAGCAGCTTTCACTGTGACCACCAAGGTATATTTGATAGGAGCTAGCTTAGTGTCTAAAAATGTTTAAAGGACACTGTTCTCCATTGAAATATGGTCAGCCCTGTATGTGTTGCAGCTTTTAGAACTTCAGTTCAGCTTAGGACTACACAACAAAAGTGCAACACATTCGAACTGAATTGTCAGTTAGGG
>NW_010322118.1:6206-11129 GCF_000700745.2 Antrostomus carolinensis
TTTTTTTTTTTTTTCCTTAAATATGAACTTCTTCCCTGCTTGCCAAGACAGATTTCTGACACATGCAATAGGTGTTTGTTTTTTTAAAAGCTCTACCAGGAGCATGAGGTGAAAATTCTGCTTTCCTCTGTGGGGAAAACCAGAAAATAAATGAGGCTGCAGGCATAGGCAGGGAACAAAATGTACCAGCAGCCAGTGAAAAAGTGTTCAAAGTGGGGCTGAAATGAGAGGGTTGAAAATTTTGAATTTATGAGAAGTTGGATGTGAAGGTTGAGTGGTAAAGGTCTAGGACAGAGAAAAGCAGTATTTGTGGTTCTTGAGTGATAAGGCAGCAGGGCTTAGAGTGGTTTGGAGAAGAGTAGGAAGTAGCTTAGAGGCAGGAGGCAGCAATAGCTTTATGAGAAAAGAAAGGACTATGGTCAGGAAGAACTTGGAGAAAGGTAGCCTTGAGTGGGTCGAAGGGTATGGGGAACTTCATCTGTGTGACAGGAGAGTTGTGTGACTGAAAGCTCTGAGACAAGCTAGATCTGCAAACCCTACTGTAACGCTTGGTCCCTATGTATTTGTGCATACATGTCCCCCGCATAATAAAGTGAAGCATAAAGTATTTGAACTTACTCTCTATCAGTTTGCTTGGAGTGGTGTGATCTCAATAGCACACAGCTCTGTGCAGGCTAATTAAGCCTTCTGATCGCTAGCATTCTTCACAATCAGTAGGAGCCCTTTGTGTGATTTCCATACCATTCCCATTGGGCTGGGCACGCCTCTGCTAAGAGTAGCCATTGGCTTTTATTACTCATCATTTATAATCTCTTCAAGTCCTGGGCAACATAAAGCCTGTGTATTTTGTTACCTGCAGAGTGAAAGTGAGGACCCAACTCTCATATGCCTGGAGCGCCATTTTAAATGAGATTTAGGACATTAAGTCACTAAGAATAGTGGCACAATAGGTAATGTTTGCATTTCTTGTAGCCTGTTTTGCTGTGGCTGCACATTTTACCTACCAACCTTTAGATTAGATTTCTGACGATCAAATTTCACTGAAGTCAATAGATATTTTTAAAGAACTAGGCTGCCACATGTTGATCTAAAATAATAGATGTGTTACAAAATCTCCTGTATAAGGACATGGCTACTTTACCTTTGTCATTATGTGTGTGATATCAATGTACTAAATTCCAAAACTGGAAGAAAATTGCATTACTTTTTACCTCAAATTGGTCCACTTGCACTGTGTTTATTCCCTCATCTGCACATGGAAGAGTGAGTTGTAGTGCCCATTTAAAAAAAAAAAAGTGAGTAGTGTGAACAAAATGGGTGATGGTATGATAACGATGTTCTGTTGGATTCATTAGCATTTGTGTACATTATGCTTTCTTAGATTTACCATTTTGAAGAGGTGCAGCAACCCTAATAAAACATTTATGCCATGCTGCTGTATAATGCGTGGGCATGAATATGTTTATTGATTGAGAATGTGTGCCTTTGTTATAGGAACTTGTATTCCCTTTTCTTGAAAATACTCCCAATTTATCTAGGAAGCCCCATCTAATTGGTATTTGTCTGGCCTAAAACTGCAGAAGTAAAAATACTTTCAAGTGCAAGTCTATTTTTCATGCATGAATGTAAAATTTATACATAATGCATTTTTTAACTTAAAATAAATTTATTTCCTGCAATATTAAAAATATATTAAGCTCTTTGTTAGCAGTAGAAACTGCTCACTTGATGTAGAGCATTGTTCTTATTAGCTTAGAATTCTAGTTGGAGTTCAGATTCAGTTTCTGTATCAGAATTTTCCACTGCTGATCAGGCAAGTAAGGATTGGAAAAACCACCACCCATATCAGTATTTTATTATATAATATTTGGATGTTGGCAGTCACAGTCACCAACATCACATCTGTTGACAAGCACTATGTAGTTACTTCACTAATTAAAAGGACTTCTTGCCAGCCACAGAGTATGTACAGTTTATTCCTTTTTTCTGGGTGTCACTGTCCTTCAATTATCTCCAGTTTTATTGTATACCATGAACTCTGACAAACATTGCTAAGAGTCATAAAAGCATTTTCCATCTTCATAAGATTTTATCTCATTTGGATTCATTTCTCTTACGTGATCTGGGCAATGTATAGTTTTTTGTTCCTGGACAACTGATGTAAAATCATTGCCAGGTGGGTTATACTTTTGAGATGTTTCTTTATTAATATGAACTGTGTGAGAAGTTGTGTGAGAGATTTCAGTAACATTTTTCTGGAACAGAATGGTGTAATAATATGCATAGTATAGCTTTTATGGTTTCTCTTCATCGATTGGACCCCCTTCTTATCTAGTTGAATACACTATATCAGTTTGAGGAATCTCCAGGCTTTTGATAAAGAATTGCTGATGGCTCCTAAATACCCCTGTATTTATTATATTATATTCTTTCAAAACCCCTTCATGTAGGGGCTGTTTTAATATGTTATGATTCATATTTAGTTTCTCCTCTGTAAGTTTTTAATATTTTTCTCTTCTCAATGCATTTGTCTTTAAGATAATTTTAATGTTAGTTTTATACATCCACCTACCTTTTCACTGAATCATAGAAAATTTGCTTGGATTGGAGAGAGGTCTATCCCATTGTTCTTCTTCCAAATTTTGCCTTGGTCAATTTAATGGCATTTGGTGGCAAAAACAAACAAACAAACAACCAAACAAAACCTAACCAACCAGATTGTGGAATTCTGATGAAGTGATCCAAAGTAGGAGCATCATATGCACAGTTTGCTTTAGATTTCGAAAACTGACAATTCCTTTCTTTCCATGATGCCCTGGATTTTGAGATGAAATGGTAACTGGAAGGAAGTAATGGCAGGTAAAACTGGAAAAACAAAGGAGGTGGTCTTCTCTCATAGCATGTACAAACTTCTGAATGTCACTGTTCACAGCCAAAAACCTGCTATAAAAAAGGAACAACTTCATAAGCATTTATTAACAGTATGTGTAGTCACATTGACAAATATGATGCAAGCAGGTTTCAAGATTTAGGACTCAGTAGGGGATATTCACACCATTTAAGTTCACATTTCCTAAGGCAATTAGATTAAGAGCACAAGGGAACTTTTAGTTAGGTGCAATGACAAGAAGCCATGGCTAGGAACTAATATGGACTATTTTGGTCTAAGAAAATGTAGGATGACACATACAACAAATGCAAAAACATTTATTTGCAGAGCCAGTGATGTGATGTTCCACAAGTAATACTAATAGGTTTTTTTACTCACCATTCATCATTGATCTCTGTGGTAATGGTCAAGTAGGAGAATAGTTATGTTTTTCTTATGCGTACAGCAAATAATCTGAACTTGTTTTGGATGCTGTGTAGTATAATCTCTTGCTTTTGATTAACCTGATTCCAACACTGCATGCTCAGGCCATTGAATAAGCAACTTATGATCTTTTTAAACCGCTGCTGTAAAGAGTTTCCATTGCCAGTGTTACATTTATTCAGTTTCAGAATTAATTTATTTAATCATCTCAAAAAGGCTTTGTCGTTATGAACCATCTATGTATTAGCCAGGATTTTGGAAAAAAGTCTGACAAAGGTTTGGCTTTTTGGTGAATGTGGATGTGAAAACACATTTCTGAAAGCTTTTAGGTCCTGCAAAATTCCAATCTCTTTGTCAGAAGTAGTAAATAGGGAAACTTTTAGAGTAACAAGAACAGGGAATGTTATCAGAAAGGGGAAGGAGGATGAGACAGATATGTTAAGTATTTGAGGCTATTTCTCCTGTTGTGGAACTCTTCCTTTAAATAAAACCAACTGAAGCCAGAATCTCAGAATAGCCAATTCTGATTAGCCAGAGCTGTTCCTTCTTTATGATGAGAATAACTGCTGGTTTATATCTGTTTAAGGTTAGGTCTTTTAAATTATTTTTTCTGGAGTAAAATCAGGAATGAAGATAAACAGGTACATTTCTTCTATTAGAAGATAGCGGAGTAGTAATGAAACCATAGGCACACACTTCTGCTTAGAAAACATTGGCTATTCTTTGGTACCCAAGTCTTTCATTCACCTTCTAACAAGCCCATTAAGTATATTTGAGCACTCCTCTTTGCTCACTGTTTGGTTCTGGCTTCCTTGCTTCCTAAGTTTTCTTCCAATGGCTTCCTGTCTTATTCTGCTCGCATTGTAACTCCACCTTGTTTCTCCTTGTTCTTCAGATATCAAGATAGGGACATACATGGCTAATCTTTAGCTTTTAACCCTACTATTATTATCTTGTGAATAAGAAATGGGTGTAGATATAATGCATTTATCTTAACTGTCAGTGCATTATACCCTGCCAGTTTCCTGGAATATCTTTGTTCTCCTCTTTCAGAATGTTCCAAAACCCTCATGTCTTTGAGGTAACATTTTGCCAATAACTACTTAATGTTGCTCTGCCTCATTTGTTAATCCACTCATTTAGTTTGTGTTGTGGTATTAAAAAAAAAAAAAATCATAACACCTGAGGCTCAAAGTTTTGTTTTCAGTTTCACTGTTCAGGTTCTTTTTATTAGTCCTGTGTTTTGCTTACAAGGAAATATTGTTTTCATTTTACAAATGAATAATAGAAAAATCAAATAGCTCATTTCTAGATCACACAAGTGACCAATGGGGATAGAAGTATACAAATTTTCGATTTAGAACATTTACATGCACATCTTTCATTCTAATCTTTTCTAGCTGAAAGTGTTCACCTATGATGGGAGTTCTTGTGTCTAGCTGAGTTTCTGAAAAACAAAGAGTGTATAATCCATGCCATTTTTTTAAATACTTGTTTATCAGTCAACTTCTAAAATATCGTACAGGAGTTGACAAGAGAGAGAAAAGGATATACCTGAATTCCTTTCAGTGGCATTTGCTGTGAAAAAAAAACAAAGGTTTTTTATTCCT
>NW_010322118.1:11139-20169 GCF_000700745.2 Antrostomus carolinensis
CTGTTTAATTCCCAGAACAGATGTAGTATAGTTTGTGCAATGCCCCTATCACTCTGATTCATCCCTTGAGAAGCATCCAAGTTGCATTCTGTGAGGTTCCTGTAGAAAACATTTATCATGTATATTAACTGTGCTATGGATGTAAAACAAGAGTTGACTTTAAACTCTCCTTGTAATTTATATTTTCAAGCATTTATAATTTCATTGCTCACAATGTACTCATTGCATATGTATTCTGTATATTTTGAAGAAAGAAAGAGTAAGTACTGTCAGTTATATGCACTTGTAATATCTCCAATCTCATTTCTGACTGAATCCTAAATATTCAGTACAACTGAATAACCATTGAGTAACCATTATACCCACATTGGCAAATAACAGAAGAAAAACTTTTTCCCTGACATAAATGTTTCCAGCGTATTTTGCTAGTGGACATCCTATCAGAACTAAATATTTAAACTGTTAATGTATTGCTTGGTTGCATTATTTTCTTGACAATCTAGTGCAAGTAAAAAAAAAAAAATCAGTTACTTGTGTTTTGAATATTCATTTCTTCATTTTCCATGGGTCAGGTAAGAACAAAAAAGTGGCAATCTAACTTGTGCTTTTGCTAGTGTGCTCCAGAGAGCTTAAAACATAGCTGGATTTCCGTGGTTCATTCAGTCTTTGGTTTCCTTGCTGAGATTTCTTAAAGAAAAGACAGTTAATGTGATTTGAAAGGGTTCACCTCATTTGTGTGGGTTATTGTTTTACATAACCTGTGAAACAACCATCAGATAATAAAAACTTTAAATTTAGTCTTGTTTCAGACTAGAAGGATATCCCTGAAGTCATTTTTGTTCTTCCTCTCTACTTCAAATGACATGACACAAGTTTCTTTATCAGTAAAAGAGGTTTATTTACTGGATTCAGCTATGCTGAAAAGAACTTTTGCTGTAAATGGTTGTTTTATTTTACATGCTTCTAATGAAGTATGAAGCCCTTTGAGCAGCTCCCTCATTTGTTTCTTCCATCCTCTGCATCATCTAGGAAAAAAAGTGTATAATAAAGGAAAAGTAATCAGGTAGGAGATGTTGGGGGAGAGGTTATATACGTGGCATATTTAAAATAAAAATCTAATGTTGGTCTGGCATTAAAATTTTCTGGTTGGGCAGCATAATTTTTAACTGGGAATCTTAATAGCAGTGGCTAAAATCTCTAGACCTGGGTCAATACAAATCTGTATTGCATTCTGTCAAGTATCAATCATGATACTTGCCAGGCCTGATACTCCCAGTTTTAGCACACTGTGATCATATGATTTGTAGAAGGTGGAGGGTGTTTTTCTCTTCAGTTAGAGTTTTAGGACTTCAGGACTCTTAATATCCAAATCAGATAAGTAACATGTATTCTTTAAAGAATGTTAGTGAATTCAGCATGCAACGTATGTGCCAGATTGGTAAAATATTGAAATAAAAATTATCAACAAAGCAAGTTTAAAATGCCATGATAAAGCATCATTTATTCCAGAAATTAGAGTCTGTGTCTTTGTCCTTTAGAGGTGTCTCAGAGAGTCAAATTGATGTCTTGCATGTACTGCTAACTGATTGTGTGGAAATTTTTTTAAGTTCACTTTTTCTTTATTCTTCTGTCTTTTTTACCCATCTTCCCCCATTGTAGCAAATTAGACGGCCGGATGAAAGCAAAGGAGTTGCTAGTAGAGTTGGATCCCTCAAAGTAAATATGTTTCTAACATTTATTTGCAAGTTTTCTTCTGTAGCCTACACTTTTCCTTTTGAAGGGGGAGGTGAGGGGAGGGAGGGAAGGGGCTTTTCCATTTCTCACCATCTCATCATTTTTATTTCAGTATTCTTATTGCTGTTGGGTCACATTTTGTTTGTTTCTGTGCTACACATAGAACAACTGACGGAAGGCAGGCTGCCAGTTAGTTAACTTTGAATGTCACCACAAATAAGAGAGAATAATAACTTTCTTGAAGTGCCTGTAATTTGGTGATCATGATTAAACCACTTCTCTGATCTATGTTGTTTGTTGTTTCTTAACTGCCTGTCACATGGAGAAGTGACTTACTCATCTTCAGACTGCTGCTTCCCGTCTTGAAACATAATTAAACTTTTATAGTGCTCACACTTTTTGCATTTAATTCTGCAAAAGACCATTACAAGAGAGTTGAATATTTCATGTATATCTAGCCTTTAAATCAGAAAAAAGGCAAGGGTGTGTAAAGAGGAAATGAGAGATACTTATGTGAGGCTAATAAGAATGGAGCCACTGTTTTGCTAATAATTACCTCTTTCTGCCTTTTTTATGTTTGTACAAACATACTCAAATTTTTAGAGCATTTAACAGGACTGGCAGATATCTAAATCAGTACCCACCATGCATAGTGTTGCACCCTAATAAATTATTTAAAACATGGGACATAATCTATACCAAGATGCTGATCATGTGCAGTCCAGGCTATTCTGTTAAGGTTCCATCTCAACAGTTGCCTCTTTTTCAGCCATTCAATTTTTCATGTTTTTTCCACTTTATTTCCTTTTAGCACTTTCTCAAGCGCCAATTATTTCATTTTTCTTCTGCACTCTCCTTGCCTTTCCTGCCTTCTTAGTTTTTGATCTTTTGTTTTGGTTTTGTATGTGAGTGTATTGCCTTTGTTCTAGGACAAGCCATCCTCTCTGTTCTCTAACACTGCTCTACGGCTGCTCTTTGTGAAAATGTTATTTCACTGAGCGTAAAGAACGGGAGGGGAAGGATTAATTACTCACCTCTTTCCAGTAATGCCAGCATTTAAATTGATCTAAGCATAGAAAAAGAAGCCAGTTGCTATTTGTTTATACAAATAATAGTGAGAAGCATCTGTAGCATTCCTCACTGTCTGTGAGGCTTTATCTTTTCAGCTTGTATTTTGGGAAGTTTTAGTTATAGTGTTGATGAGAAGAGCACTGTATATGAATGAGGCCTCATTTCAGTGGAAGACATTCAGGACCACTGAATTCACACGGAGGAAAATACAAGACAGTCACAGTTTCTATGCTGTTTTTTAAAATTCTGTATGTAATTACTGTGACCTGTGCATTTTAATGGGTCAGCACATACAATTATAGATGCGCAGTGCATATACATATGCAGAAGATGTAGCTTATTTAAGTCATAGGATTCACCTCTTATTTTTATGAATACCACTGACACCTAATTTAGGATTATTTTTTCAGTATCTGATTGCCCAGGATTTAATTTCACAACCCAAAATACATATTTAGACACGAAATCTTATATGAATAGCCTCATAGAAAATGGGAAATCCTAACTGAAGTTCCCAAACGTGAAAATTTACCTCTAAAACGTTATTTTTGACAGAAATAAATTCTAGAACACAGCCTTACTAATAAACAAGCATAAATAAATTAACAATGTAGCAGAAATGCAGTAGCTTTAGAATGATCTGTCCCTTGATTTTACAGGTTTTTTTCCTGTACTGAAAAAAGAGCCATGCTAATCAAGCAAAAATATCTTGTTTCCAGATTCCAGGTTTACTGAACTTGTATATCTGTGTTGTTCAAAGCACTTTGATGTCTTGAAATGTTTTGCCAAAGGCAGTGAGAAATGTGTTATGCTATGATTTCTTCTTTAAAAAAAAAACCAAAAAAACAAAAAACCCACAAAAACAAAGAACGAAAGAAAAAAAGAAAAAAGTTACAAGAGAACAGGTTGCTTTTTCAATTCATTTTCTGATGTTTACATGTAGCTCCATCGAAAGCTGGAGGAGCTCAGAGATCACCTAGAAGGCAATGTCAAAGGATGCTCTCTCCGAGTAAATGTACGATTTCACTCGGTGATCTGTTTTTTTAAAACTTCCACTGGCTGGTAACACCAAATCTGATTGGTTTGTCCTCTCATCCTCATCTTTTTCCTTTCTCTTTCTCTTTCTCCCTTTGTATTTTCTTTCTTTTCTAGCTGGGGTTTCATTTTAATGTGTGTGAGAAACCTGACCTAATTGACAGAGTTTGTTTAAAAGAATATCCTACTTAATTTTAATGAATGCTAATCAAACTGCTTGGCTTTACAGCAACTAAAAAAAATCCCTTTCCAAAATTGAAGTTGCATATCTAAAATTTTCCTGAATATTAAACGTAGCAACAAGTAAAATGGATGTCCTTGATTTAAAGGATAAAAATATCTTGGGCCAGTGACTGATAGCCTTACCTGAACTGAAAACTGTGGCTGATACAAGGTAACCCAAAAGCACATAGATTCACATGAACCTCTATCTTTGCCTTTAATCTTTTTTCAGTCCCTATTTTATTTCACAAAATAGGTAAATACTTGGTTGAATGCCAGCTTTGCAAATTTTGTTGCTTGTTTTTTTTAGCAGACTAATGCAAAGAAATCTGCAGCATATTTCTTATGCGTTAGGTATGTTCTTTAATGAAAAAAATTGTGAAAAAAGGATTAGGATCTGGAGTATCAGTCATGACACCGCTATAAGTTCACCCCTTTTTTACAGAAATATTTAATAAAGCAAGTCAAATCCAACAGAACGATACAGACAGCAGTACCTTATGTCTAGTAGTTCACCTCATAAAAATTAAGATTAGCTTCTCAGCAATTCTATAAAAGTGAGTTTAAGCCCCATAATTTAATGTATAATGAAAATTAGAAAAAAGGAAGAGTTGTGAGCATAGTAGATGTGAAAGTTAGTAACCGTTTAACCCTTTGCACATCCATCCAGTGAAGATTCTCAGAATAATTTCTTTAGATGTATGTCCTGTTTGTGTCTTCCATGCACTATGACTGTTGTCATTCTCAGAACTGTCATTCTAATGCATAATCCACTATGGTTATATAGTGCAAGATAATTTTGGTAATGATAATGATTTGATAACTTTTACCCCTTTCAGATGCTTTTGCATATCCAGCTATGTATCTAACAGGAAGTTGATTTCAGCTCCTTGTCAAATAGAAGCCCCTGACTTTATAGTCTTTTGCAGATCAAATACAAGACAATTGAGCTGCTAATATATTGCAGCTTTCTATAAAATAAATTTGATTAAAGGACTGTATCTTTTCCCTGTCAAATCATTAAGAATCAAGTTTTTGGGAGAATAAACTGTGTGATGTTTTTGATTTGGTGGTAAACTCAGATTTACTAGTCGCAAGTCCCTTTATTTTAGACTCCTCACTCTTAAATTCGTGCTTTAGTTCTAGTGAATAAATGTAAAGCCAGAAAAAAATGGTGCCATGAAACTTCGTACTGCAAAAAAGGTATTCTAATCACATGTCATTTCACAGAATGTCACATGGGGAAACATTTCAAATGAAAAACTGGGACCACATTAGCCATGACAGATTATTTGTCATGAAATTGTCCTGTTCTTCTGTGCCACTTCTATCTGTTATTTCATGGCCGTACCCTACACAATGTAAGTGAGGAAGTCAGATTGTGAACTAAGCGATGTTCCTTATGTTCTGCATATGCCCTTTAAGTTTCTTAAAACAAGCAGGACACATTGCAAGTATAATAACATCTAACTGAAGTCTGCTGCTTTGTTACTGCTGCTCTGATTCATGCTGCAATAATGGATGTTTCAGACAAAACAAAATTCTAAAAAATATACAAATGACTGATCAAAAAATAGAACAAATCCTTATTAAATAATGGACAATTGGAAAGAAAATAATGAAGGAGATGTTAATAGTTCATCTTTAAAATAATTTTCATTTCTCCCATACTGCTTTTGGAAAGGGGTTTAGATGTCAGTGTGGCAAATGTGTTGAATGGTGTGGAAGGGGGAGCATATAGTGTCTGATGGCCAGCCCCATAAGTGAAAATGAAATACTATTGCACAATTGTGTGTACTATTAAGGTGGAACTTTGGGATTATTTTGTTTTTTGATTTGCAGAGGCATACCTTCCAGATTAAATTCAAAGGCCACTGGAAATATGTAGGAAGCATCGGAATTTTTCAGAGTATCTCAGATTCCACCAAAAGTTTAGAAAACCCGACAGATATTTAAAATAAAATTGCACTGGGGAAAAAAAGAAAAAAAAAAAAGCATGAAAAATTGAGTTAATTAAGCGGTTTGGGGCGTTTGAGGAATTTTCATTTAAAAATACTACTTTTAGTATCAGCAGTAACATATAACCATTTACAAAAAAAGTTATATTAACCTGAGATTTGTTTTTCCATTTCTTCTTGAGATCTTCATACATCTTCCTTGCAGCTATTCCACGTTCTTTTCATGACTTAATCCTTTGACCTCTCCCAGAGAACTGTGTTTGAAGCTGAACTTAAATATTCTTTGGAAATACTAGTTTTCTATCACTTGGACATTTTAGCATTCCCCAACTCTTCAAATTAATGTAGCAGTAGCAAATAAGTGCATTAGCTACTGAGATGATGAACAGTGAACAGCTGACTGGTTTATATTTTAGAACTCATAGTACCTGCTAAAATTTATACCTTCTTGAAAGTGTGGAGTTAAGCTGAAATTCAACAGAGCAATACTGCTTCAATCTGTGTTTTGAAGATTTTTTTTTTTTCCTGTAGTTGTGCAGACTAAGAATTTTAAATGCAAGTTAAATTCTGCAGAAAAATATTATGGAAAACCCATCAGAAAAAAAAATGAATAAATCTAAGTATAGAAGTTCTACACAAAGTTCCCAAGCAATATTCCAAACAATTTTTGTGTGGCTTTTGACCAGCATGGTTCCAAATCAAAGATTCTGCTTTTGTTCAAGAAAAATATTCTCAGAACTCATAGTAGAGGCCAAATACTGTCCATAGATTATGTTTAACTAAGCCAGGTTTATCATTTTTCGTACAGAGCTGTATCTCAGAATCTATGGTCTCCTGTATGCAGTGTTCTGTCTTACTTTAAGTACCTGCCTTCTTTGATCATGATGAAGGATTACATTTATGGGGCTTTTATTCCTAGTCTTAATAATCTGTTATTAAAGATCTGACTAAAGCCAGTAAGGCCCTTAGACTAACAACAGGTTGCTCTTGCAGCCTTTTAAACGAATTCTCAGTTGGTGTAAATAAGCATGGCTCTTTTAAAATCATTCTCACAGTGGGGAATTTCTGTGATTGACAATGGGGCCCCTTGAATGTTCATGCGGGAAAAGAGCCCAACAGCTCAAATGTTAGCACATTAGCTTCACCTGATGCCATATGTAGATGTTGTTGGGTAGCATACAAAATGAGGAGAGCTGCCCCTTCTGTCAAACTGGAAGAAACAACCACTGGAGTTCATATATGACAACAAATTGTAAGCAGAGTTGCTGATAGATTGCAGAATCACCTAAGGAGCTTGGAAAAGTATTGACATTTAATTTTAATAACACAGAAGCAGTACACTTACAAAATGCTGAAATCGGGCAGATGCTCAAAAATGGAGACTAGTTAGCAAGAAAGCAATGACATAGAAATGATCAGGAAAAGCTAAGTGTGCAGCCGATTAAACAGTCACATTGTGTGATCCTATTGAAAAGCAAACAAACAGCAGTCACTGTGCAGAAGTGTGATATGAGCATAGTCCTTTCCTCAAGAACATTAGATCATTTTGAGATTAGAACCCTTGAGCATACCTTGAATTTCATCATTATGAAAAAATTACACAGGTAAATTGAGTCTATACATGTATGAATAAGAAAAAAATAATTTGGAGTGAATGAGATTAAGAGATTAAGGAAGAGTGTGTGTGTTTGAGCATAAGGAGAAATAAAATATACAGGTATCTTAGTGAAGGGAATATTATCATTTGCCTCTATACAATGGGAACTATGAAAAAAGAAAATGCAAAATTATTTAAAGTTATTAAATACTAATAGGAGTAAGACCGAAGTTAAATGGTAAATTTAGCCCAGATATTAATGAAAATATGAATGATTAGATCACAGGATAATTTGACAAGGGAAGTAATAGCATTGTACTTATAGCAGTTGTCTAAGAGAAAATTAAAGTACACCAATGTCTAGCATACCCCTTGTAAGTTAGTGTAAGGAGTAGACAAGTTCTTCCAAGAACGATTCCAAACCTCCTCATCATTGCTGTTTCTGTTTATCTAGTTGCTGATACTTAAAAAAAATGATGTTGTGATGTTTCTTGCTGTTACTACATTTTTTGGATCCTCACCGGCAAAGCCAGTGCTAATGGTGGTTCTTTTTGCATGCTGTTGCAAGACAATCATGGGAACAATGGTTGGACATTATTTATGAGAATCTTGATTAAAGACTCATCCAGAAGTCTTAGGTGAATAGCAGAACCCCTGTTAAAGCAAAAGCACACCTTAGCTTTCTTAGAAAGCTTTCAAAGCAATGTTTCTAGAAACAATTTTTGCTCTGCCAGAAGTTCTCTCTTTTTTTCTTCTTTTTTTCTATTTTCTTTTTCCTTTTTTCTTTTTACAAAATAGTCTGTTTAAGAATAATAATGGATTTCTTAAAACTGCATTTTCTACTCTTTCTATTTGTCTGACAGAATTTTCTTTTTGTAACTTAATCCTTCTGCAAATCATTTCACTATAAGAAAATATTTCATCAGGTGAAGAAAGTACTGAGTGTGTGTGAACATTTAAAATGATGTGAAGTGATTCAGATCTCCTTAGTAGTTTTATCTAGAAGAGCAAATGAAATATGCAATGCCGGAAAGGAACTAAAATATTTTCAGAATATTAAAAACATTTCAGTGAAGAAAGAACAGCTTTGTGAAAGTATATAATGGAATATAATGGAGACCTAAATGAACACAGACAAATGTAACTGTAGAATTTTCCTGGAAGTGATATGTTATATTTCAATGAAGAATTATGAAATACACATTTGAGATTGAGAAATACTCATGAGAGACTTTTTATAAGTACCATGTTCTCTGCTCAGTCCATCATAACACCTAAGTCAGCAAGTGGTGACTAATAACTTATCTGGAAATTCTTGCTGGGTTCATCTTTACCACAAATCTATCCAAACTGCTGTACAGATGTGACGGTTTAACTTAGCGGGCAGCCAAATAAGACACAGCCATTCACAGC
>NW_010322119.1:0-1085 GCF_000700745.2 Antrostomus carolinensis
TTTCAGCTAAAAACCAGGACACCACAACATGGAAGGAACAGGCACAATGGCACTGCAAAGAGAAGTGCTTTCTTTAACATGCAACTAAGGCTAAAGCAGGCAGTGCTGGGCGCCTTAGTGATGCCTACTGCTGCAGTCAAAGCAGGTTTTGTGTGTCAGAGATTGTCAGATTAGGTTTCACTTAAGAATCAGACACAGTCAGCGAGAGGAACTGCATTAGACACAGGCAACAGGTGAGTATCTGAATGAATAAACTGCTCACTTACCAGGGACCTCACACCATCTGCTGGATTGATGATTCTGCTGTCAGCAAGCACTGCCTAACCATGGCAGAAGCTTCTGCCTGAAGTGATCTGAAGGTATTAACAATCCACTCCCAGCACAAAAAGGCATCTCTTAGGTCAAGCTCTCATTGCATTGCTGTTCTTCCTATAATATTTCTCAATAAAGTGTAAAATACTATTTTCTCTTTCATTTCACAACATCCATTTTCTCAAAGAAGAAAAGACATCTGACAGTAATTGGACAAGAGTCTGTGAGTTCCCCCAGCAGGCTACTGGATGGGGTGAGAAATCACAGAGCTGGGTGAAACTTCTGCTGATTTCCCTCTCAAGCGGATCTAAGAATAACAAGTTGCAATAATTAGTCTAGTATTTGCATTCTGCCCAAAACTGAGACTTCACAAATAAATCTTACCAGTAGAGGTTTAAAAGACTGATCAGCATTCTCTCCTTTTTCAGAGATGTAACCAGTTGGGAAACCTGGGGTTGAAAGTAATTACATTATGGATGCACTTTATATACTCGTGAAATAACAAAGCACACTGGTCTGCAACTTACTGATACTCCAAGGCTGCTCCTCAGTTGAAAATGGCCTGGCTGTGCCTGCTGTAGGGGAGCTATGCAAGTTTACACTGCTGATGATTTGCATTTACATTTTCATTAGACTACTGAGGAAAGGAATCTCCAAAGTCCTTATGGGAGTAATCAAACAAAGAGCATACCTGCTGAAAATGCTAAGATACTACAGTGGTTGATACTGTACTGAAAAGGAGTAGTGCCAGGCAAGATCATGGAGCAGATACT
>NW_010322120.1:0-2611 GCF_000700745.2 Antrostomus carolinensis
AAGCCTGGTCAAGCCTGGGAAGCAAAGAGCCAGAAGGAGAGAGAGGAGGTGCTCCAGCTGCCAGAGCAGAAATTCACCAGCAGAGAAGACAACAGTGGAGCAGGAATTCACACTGGAGACTCTAAAGGTCCCTATACTACAGCAGGTGGGTATTCCTTGAAGGAAACTGTAGCTCATGGAGAATCCATGTGCGAGCAGATTTATCTTGAAGGACTGAAGCCCGTGGGGAGCCTGTGTTGGAGCAGGGAAAAGTGTGAGGAGAAAGTTCTGGCAGAAAGGAACCACTGGACTAGATGATCTCCAGAGATCCCTTCCAACCCCTACAATTCTGTGATTTTGTGAGCATGACATCCCTTTCTCCATCCCCCTGTGCCACTCAGGGGTGGGAGGAGGTAGAGGAGTCACGAGTGAAGGAATGAAGTTGAGCACTGGAAAAAGGAGTCTGGGGGAAAGTTGTTTTAGATTTTGTCTGTTTCTCACTATCCAAACCTATTCTAACAGCAGTAAGTTAGATTAATTTTCCCCAGGTTGAGTCTTGTTTTCTCATGATGATATCAGAGTTGACCATCTGGAGAAAGATACTGAAGGGATGAAAAAGACCAGGAGGCAGGTTCTTCCATGGATTTTTGAGACCCCATAGACTAGCAATTGTATAAAGACTCATGCATGGAGGTAGACATCCCATCACTGTCTCCCATGAGTCTACTCCATGCCATCCACCTAGATCAAAGAGCTTTTGGTCTTCTGAAAAGTTCAGAACCATTCTGCTTGGTCACTCCTTCCTCCTCCCACTTCCCTCCTGCTCCAGCATGGGTCCTCTCCATGGGCTTATAGTCCTTCAGTTTCAGTCTCCTCTAGCAAGGGTTCTCCATGAGCTGCAGTTCCTGTCAGCAGAACCTACTCCAGGGTGCACTCTCCACAAGCTTCAGTCTTTCAGGACCAAGCTGCTCCAGCATTGGCTCTCTATGGACCACAGCTTCTTCAGGGAATATCTACCTGCTCCAGGGCTGGGTTCTCCATGGGCTGCAGCATGAATACTTGCTTTAGCATTATGTCTCCACAAACTGCAGGGAAATAACTGCTCCATCATGGATTCTTCCAACATTTCCATGGGCTACAGGGAAGCTTCTGCTATGGAGCCCAGAACTCTTTTCTCACAGAGGCCATCCCTGCAGCCTCCTCGCCTCCAGCTACCAAAACCTTGCATGTAAACCCAAGGCCATTTCTTACTGGATTTTGACCATTTTGACAGAAGCAGCTCTGAATATTTTTCACAACACATAGATCAGAGACTGAAAAAAAGTTTTACTCTCCCCTCAGCCACCCAAACTTTAACGAAGACAGGTGTAAGAATGTGAAATAAAATTAAAAGAAAGTGCAGATGGTATGAAGATCATTTACATACAATTTATTATTATAAAGGTTTTGTGTAACATTTTCATGTTTGATGAGACCTTCAGGCATTAGTCACGTGCTTTTTTTCCATTCTTCATGGCAGTTTTTTTCCACAGACACTTAACTTAGCTCCTTTCAATTCATCAGGTCTTTAAACTAGCTGGAGTTGATGTGGAAAACATATGAAACTCAAAGTAAAACCCTCTAGGTTTCTTTTAGAACCAGCTTGAGTGTTACTTCTGCCAGGACTTGGTGGCAGCAAAAAGGATCAGGTTAAAAATCAAGGTGGATGGCAATCCAACAAAACCTTTTGGTTTAAAGTCCACTCAGAAAGTTGTATTACACTTTCAGGCACTTGGAGAACAGAACTCTTGACAAATGATGTTTAAATGTAAAGACAATACAGAAGTCTATAGCTTAGAGAGGGAAGCCATAACTCCTTTTTTAAATGTACCAGTAACAACTGATAAGCTTTCCTTGGGGTAGCACGTACTGGACCAGGGGGTTGCTGTCTCCATCCAGTTGTCGCAAATACTCAGAGTTGCATTAATGAGGAGTAAAACCACATTGCAATGGGGAAAAAAAAAATCCTTGTCACCAAAGTATATTTTAATTAAAGAGACAACAGAGAATGTATCAGGGCACAAGGGCAGAAGACTAAATTCCCTAATACTCATAATGATTTGAAAGGATTAACTAAATAGTAAAGGATTTCCAGTGTTCCTTTTTTACTTCAAGCACAGATTTTCTTTATACCCATTCTTCTTAGATCATTCAGAAAGAACAATTAAAGAAATTTTCTCTTTGTCCTGGGCTTATTTACAACGGTGCATTTTTTGTGATGGTTTGTACACATATTGGACTTCACACAGTACTTTGAGAACATCCTCCACTAAAACACAGTCATTAGAGGCTTTCCCTGATCTCCTAGTTGAGAATAAAAAATATTTGAAAATTCTTTTGCTTCAAAGTTCTTTTTTATTATTTTGAAATACTGGAATTTTCTCTCACTGCTTCCCCTTTTTTTCAGGTTTTCTTGTTTTGTTCCCCAGTCCTACTGTCTTTATTTTATGATTGCTGATGTCCTAAGCCATTCTTGGCTCTCATCCTCTTAACCCTGATCTCTAGGAAAGAAAACCCATTTAATTTCAAATTTCCTTTTACCGTGTTTCCAAAGGGACAGGAATTAAGACTGGGCGGATAAGAAGTGTGAGTG
>NW_010322121.1:0-5699 GCF_000700745.2 Antrostomus carolinensis
GCCCCTCGCCGCGGGGACCCACCAGCCCGCACCTCCCACAGCGCGGGGGAGGCGGGTCCGGCAGCCTCTGTGCTGGGAGCCCCTCGGGCCAGGCTGCCGCGAGGGCGGGGGGCACCTGGACACCCCGGACACCTTGGGATCCTGCGAATTTAACAGAGAAAGTGCTCCCCTGTCAGAGCAGGTGTTGACAGCTTCCATAAAATAAGCCTAGATAGAATCATAGAATCATAGAATGGTTTGGGTTGGAAGGGACCTTAAAGCTCATCCAGTTCCAACCCCCCTGCCATCAGCAGGGACACCTTCCACTAGATCAGGTTGCTCAAAGCCTCATCCAGCCTGGCCTTGAACACTTCCAGGGAGGGGGCATCCACAAGCCTAGGTAGGGCAGAGCGTTTGAACTCTTACTCTCAAGATGCACCTGTACACCTGCCCTGGGCATAAGCGTGTTTGTGGAGTTTATTTTCATTTTAACCACAAATAATGTTGCAGGATCTGGTAACATGTCAGAGTGGTTGTTTTAGGTAATCTTGTTAATTGGCTTCATTCTGAGATAGGTCAATTATTTTCATGTAAAGATCTCCTTAGCTGCCCTGAGATAGATACTGACAAACCTCCTTAGTGGAGAGACCATAAACACCTTACAATCTGAAGAAAAATTGCTTTTCACTTCTATAATTGTACATGTGTTGGCAAGAAAAAAGCACATAGATTCATTGAGTTAATCTATCAGCAAACCTTTGAAATGCGGGTATCTACCTAATCTATAAACCTGATAGAAGAGAACTCGGCGTGAGGCATCCTTGTTACAGTCAGCTGTGAAGGGAGTTCAAACATCTTGCAGCTGAGGTAAGGTATGAGTGTCTAGTCAGTTCTCAAGTCTCAGTTGGTAATCAGTAATTTAAAAAAAAACATCCAGTGCTGAATCACTTCTAAGTCGGTGCCGTTTTTTGTACAGTTGATCTTACTCTCGTCATGCCAAAGGCAAAGAAATTACAGCCATCACTCAAGCCAAGACAAGTTGTAATTAGTACAGAGGATATTGTTAGTTGTTAAGTATAGTTTGCTGTCAGACAGTGTCTAGGCTAATTCAAATCTTCCCATCCTTTATCTAGTATGTTTTGGTTTTACACTGCAAAAGGATACATAGAGAATTCAGTCTGTAAACTGAGATAAAATCTGTGATCCTGGTGCAAATAGAAGATAGATCACAGCTATGTGAGCAAGACTTGTATAAGACCTCTTATTTTGTCAGTTTGTAATTACAAAATTGAAAAGAGCTTGGACCACTTTCCATTTCTGTCTCCTACAGCATGCTTTGCTTAACGAGCTGTAGGAAAGCACAGAAATGAGTGCGAGTGACTGAAGAGAGCAGTGCCTTCTCCAGCTATTGGCTTAAGCCATTGGTTTACCTTTTTTCTTTGGGAGAGAGGGAGGAAGAACCTCCTGAAGACTCTTTGTTCTTGGAGCCATCATGCCGCTAATTTTATTGCTATAGATTTATGGAGTATCGTCTAAGATAATTTTTTTTCCTATTGTGCATTCCTAGCATGGTTGGAGTGCCATGCAGAGGGTGTGGTTGCATGCTTAAGGAGTCAGGGCAAATTCATTTCAAGTCACTGGGAACCAACCTAATAAAAAGTATTAATCACTGCCTTGCTTTCATCACAAGGTGCTGATGTATGAGGAAGGAATGTGATAAACAATTTGATTTCAGATAAAGGTAGGGAGAGAGGCAGCCTTCTTGTGCCATTTGTAACACAAGTTTATAGAGCTATTTTAGTCACAAGTTCAGTAAAACCTGTGATTCAGACTTGGTCAAGCTATTCACGGCACGTTCAGTTTCAGCTTCTGTGAAGCTGAAAGACAGGTTGGATTTCCTAATCTCTGGACAGTTGGGGAGGGTTTTTAGGAGGCCTTTTTTTTTTTCTTTGTTTGTTTTGGTGTTGAAGTTTGATCACTGTGTGATGTGTGTGATTTGATCACGTGGAGTATAGGGAAATTCTACTGTAATGCTTCTTTCCCATCTCAAGACTTCCCACTTTCTAAGTGGAATGGTATTCTGTACAGCCCTCCTGGGAGCTGAAAGAATACTTCCAAGAATAAAGCATAGAAAATGTCTGCCAGTGTATGTTGACTGTTATTGATAAGCCACCTAAACTTCTATTGTATAGTTGAGAGCTTATGCTATTTTATACATAAATGATTCTTTATTTACAGTGCTAGCTCAGAAAAGTGGCTGTTAGATTCAGTAAATTATAATCTGATCTGGTGTTGGAGTTGATGAGAGGTTTTTTTCCATGGAAAGTGAAAAATAAAAGGGGAAAAGAGAAGCTTTATTTAAAAAATAATAAGAAGAAGGTCCTACCACAGATTCTCCTGCATTCTTTAAAAAAAATAAAAGCTGCACCTACAGGGTACCACTCACTTCCCCTTAAGTGAGTGGTACAGACAAACTATTTGTGTTGTAAAGACATCTGATGTTCACAGATGCAAATAATATTATCTGTTGTGGTGTTTTTAGGTGCCCATGAAGCCATGGAAATACATTTCATAACATTCTGTTCATACTCCTGGTCCTGGAGCAGGTTATGTGAATTTAGAAGTGTTGCATTAAAGAGAAGAAATTTGAGAAGAGTAGCTTGTTATATTTTATCTCCACGAAATACAATCCATACCAACAGCACTATAAAAACTTAAGAGCAAAGCTCATCAAGTAAACCCCATTGCGTGGCAGTTTAGCTGATTTATTAATAATAGCAATATTGAAATAACACCTTTATAATAAAAACTGAATTTATTATTCTGAAATTGTGACAACTGTAGGATTTTATAGATTTTAATTTTGGTTTGGGGGTTTTTATTTTGGTTTTCCTTTTTTATTATTTTCTTGGCAGGGGGGAAACCAATAGTTGCTTTAGTAATTAGTGGGGTTTTTTTTTAAGTGTACAGCTATAAAATTACTTTTAGAATGGAAGTAGTGATATAAAAGTTTGATGCTTTTCTTGCACAGAAGTCAGCAGTACAATACAATCCTACTAATAATGCAGTCAGTGGCTGTGTAGGTGCAAGTGTTTGGGTGTAGTTTGAAAGTTCTCCCCAACGAGGGACTGCTGCTGCTTTTCTGGCTAGGTTTTCTCAGTACATTTTTTATACAGGTGCCTGGGAAAGCTTGAGAAATGTTTCTGTATTTAAAAAAAAAAACCCAAACAGCAAAACTACTAAAGAACTGCAACACTTGGGTTTAAATACCTACTGCAAAGAAGCTAGGAGCATATAATTCCAAAGTAACGTACGCTTCAAATCATATTTTTGTTGAGTAAATAGAAATTACAAAATACTCACATTGTTAACTGAAGAACTAATGCTACTTCACCTGTTAAAGATGGGACGGACCAGAGGAACAGCCAGAGAGTTAAGCTGGAAGAATTTTTGTGTTCTGGTTCTGTTTCTGCTCTCTTCTTTGGCTGCCAGTGAGACAATTAGCCTTTTTTTCCTCCCACTCCTCCTCCAGACACCTTTAGTTGTTACTTTGATACGATTTTTATTTACTTGTCAGTGACAAAATGAATTTATTATTATTAAAGTTCATATATGAGACATTTTCTAATAAAATATTCCTGGTTTCCTAGGATTGTGGGTTTTTCTTTCAGTTTGTGCTTTTGTTTTATTTTGTCTAGCTCTCTGGGAAAACTTGTCTTTGTCTCAGGCTGCCTGTCAAGTAAACATTTGTTCCTGCTCTTCTATAAATCTAGATCTGGTTTGAAAACACATTTAATCTTATTCACACAAGATATTCCCATAAATTAAAGTTAAACATGGGTACCATACCTCGGAATCTGCCCAAATCTGGGAAGAACTGTGTGGAAAGGAGTGACTAGCAACAATATACCCTGGTAATCAGGGACAGCGGAGCTGTCACACGTCCTGCTGGAGAACTGGGACCGACAAATGTGGGAGCAGCGTGAAAGGTGGCTCTGGTTGGGACTCCTCAGATAGGGGTGCTGGGTGGGTGTGAGGATCCTCCGCTGAGGGAATCCTCACAGTGTGCTGTTATGGAATTATTTCTAGAATGTGCTGTTATGGAATTATTTAGAATGTACTTTATGGAATTTTTTCTTTATTAGGTGAGAGAAACCAGGGGATTATTTCAGATTTTCATACCTCTGCAGAATTTTTTGCTTGTCATTCTGAATGGGAGTTGTGACTCTCAGCTAGCTCCAACATCAGTCCCTTCGTGGCGGGTGTGTTGCGAGTACTTTAGAAGCGATGCCGATGCCATTTGTCCCGGCCGTGGCTGGTCTGTACAAAATGTCAATGACTTTTCTTAATTGGGGGCTTTAGCCATGATAAACTCCTGAAGTTGTTTGTAAATACTTTCCAAACAAGTCAAAAGCTGATACTGATATATTAATTTGCACTCTCTGAAGTTTCTAACGAAAAGAATTAAAAGGTTTTAAAGCTTTTTCTTTCCATTCATCTAGTAATCCATTTCTGTTCAATGACTTTGGATTACTTTGAAATTCTTCCTTCTTGAAACTCGATAATCACAGCTGGCATCTCACACTTGCACACGTGTAGAGTTTAATGATTTAACTCTTCTGGCTAAAGTCTTCAAAAGAAGCCATGCTGGTGCTCGAGTTGTATAGGTCAATAGATAACACTTTGGCATTTCTTTCCTCAAAGTAATTTGTGAACATTACTTGTTTGCCTTTCCCCTACTCACTGAGTTTTCCTCATCTAGAATTTGGAAAAATTATGACAGATCAAAGGAATAATTGCTCCAAAATTTCTTTTAAACTTCACTTGGTACAAATTAGAATTTTAATTTTGTCTTATTCTTAGAGAATTAGATAAAAAGCTCCACCTAATAAACCTTTTGGAATAAAGACTTTGCTTTTAAGCTTGTCTGGAAAGCATGTTATCGCTGTTTGAGAGTAAAACAACGCGCTTTGCTAGCGGCTCTAGCCTAGAGGAGGTGATACTGTAAGTGCTGTCTGCTGAATAATGAGTAGTTGTGCCTTTTACTGCAAAGGAATGTTTTAATACAGAATGATGTTTGGATAGATCTTAAAATTATTTGTGCCTACATGCAGTGTGCTTATAAAGCAAATTAATTAGGCTTTGTCAGTTGTTAAAAGTAATTTCCTATAAAGCAACGGTAACACTTGAGCTTTAAAGTGAACAAGCTACTGTGGGTTCTAGCAGTTTAATCTTTTATAAACATCCAGCTCCTGTTACACAGTACCTCGCTTCACAGCTAGTTTGGACCATGTTGTCTTCATGTCCTCTTGTTCTCCAGGGTGTGATGTTTAAACGCTCCGCATCACTTGTCAGCGCGGTGTTTTGACATCGCTCAGTAGCGAGTTCGTGTATCGCTCCCGTGAGCCAGTCCGTCCTGCCCCGTCCTTCCGCAGGTCCTCCTACAGAAATCTTGTGTTTAACTCCCGTTTCATGCGCTCACATCCTTTTCCGTGTCTGCCTCCTGTCAGAACTGCCAGAAACGAACGGGTGTCCCCCAGGCTGGCCCTGCCGCCGACTCAAACCGCCCGGACAGGAATGCGCAAAGGAAGGGAAGTGATTGCAGGACCCGTGATGGTTCTGAGACCTGGCTGACTGCGAGAAAATTCATTAATTTCACAAATAATACCAGCATCCAACTGCAAAACCCATGATGGCTCTTTATAAAATAATTCATTATT
>NW_010322122.1:0-5913 GCF_000700745.2 Antrostomus carolinensis
GTGAGGAGCAGCAAGGGCCGTGCGAAGGAAGGGCGATGCTGGATGTTCCCTGAAGTTTCTCAAAGTAGAGATTGTCTTCGAGTATAAGTAATCTGCGGAGATTACGGATTATCTCTTCAGCCGTCTCCTCTTCAGCTGCGCCGCAGAAACAGCGAGTTGCAGGATACCGTTTTAGTCACGAAGAAGTGTTTGATTTACTTGTACTGCTTTGTTAGCGGTGGTATTTCAGGAGGTTATTTAAAAACTCATTTAAAATAAGTCCCTAAAAACCAATGCGAGTAACACACTGCTCTGACCCAGGAAGAGCTCAGCTACTGGTTTATGGGCGCTGTGAGGATAACTTGGCATTTAACATCGTTTTGCATGGTGCTGCTAGGCATCAGTTCTCAGAAAAGTACATATGAAAATACAATCAATATCATATTGTTCTCTTCTCTGAGTTGTGAGTTTAGCAGTTTAGATTAGGGGGGTTTCCTAATTGATTGTTTAGGTGTAATGATCACGGTCTGCATACAAACAAAGTAGGTAACAGGTTAAAGACCGATTAAAGGTAACCCTGATACTTGTATATGCTGTCCTGTACATCCTTGCCAGTGCAGATAGAGATGCCTTGAGAGAGAGAGATTCCACCTGCATGTGCTTGTTCCCATTTGATTTTTCACACGGGTTGCTTTATTACAAACATAATGGCTATTTTATTGATAATCAGTGTAGCAAAGAAATGGAGCTTGTCTAGGCAACACTCTCATCTGTTCTCAGTAGTAAGCATTCAGTGTCTAGCAGGATGTGGGCCGGAAGAGTGCATGAAATACAATACAGAAGTAATTTATTCAAGGATGACAAATATAGTGCTAGTTGGGGAAACATGTGCTTTGTTAATACTTTACGAGAAGAGAATGTGTCTTAATTAGGTAGCAGTGGAGTGCCTTCTAATGTTAAAAGGGACTAAGACATGTTGTCAGTCAGACATTTTCTCTTTGCCTGTTAGAAATGCATAGCATCTTTCTGAACCCCTTGTAGGTGTATTGTTTGTAAACAACTTGAAAAAATGTTTGTGTGCATTAAAGTTCTTTAGGCTCTGTCTTGAGGGACTGATTATCTTACATTTTAATCAGATTTTAATTTACGGAAAGGAAGTGTTTTTTTAAATCTAAAACTCAGTCTGTATGTTTTTGACGTTTTGGATAAAGAGAGAAAAGGTGTTAGACTTCTATAGCAACCTGTAGGCTGTCTGAAAAACTGGCATCTTTAGCAGCTGCTCTGTCTTTGGTATGCTAAACTGTGTGCACGACTGAGTAAACCACTTCTAATTCAGCAAGTGCTTAAATAACGAATGCAAAACATAACTTTTTTTCAGGCCAGTGAGACTTTGTGCTGTGGTTTATATAGTCCGTAATGTAAACACACTTGTAGTCAAAATACTTTGTTGTGTTGCTCTAGTATACAAGTGACTGGAGATGAGCTTTATTGGAGTGATGAAATGTCTACCATTTGCATGTAAATGTAATTAAATAGAAAGTTTTCTGATTTTCTTCATTGTGATTCTAAACCTTCATCAGTTTACTCCTCCACTAGCCAGCTCAAGCTCCTCGCTGTGTTGCTGTGCTGGCAGACAGGCGCTGCGTACCAGTTTCCTGTTGTAGACGTTGTAATGTCAGGAATCAGCTTTGATTTTTATCAAATGTTGAGGATGAGCTGTGAAGTGCAAATGAAACTGACAGGTAGCCAACACAGCAGGTGAAATGACTAAACCTGTGTGCTGTAGGTGACTCCTCAAACCATGAGGCTCTTCATCTGTGAGCTTTTCACATTTCAGTTCCATTGTGCAAGTGCCAAAGAACCTCTTTACTTTCTCTAGCTCTCGCCATTGTCTTTAATGGTTTTGAATATTTTCCCTTTAAGGTTTACCAGGTAGAAAGCAGTCTTCTTCCTTCTTCCTCTTGTGTCCTTGCTGGTGTTAAGTGTTAATAGGACATGTTCTTCTTTTTTTCTGCATTTGTACATAGTATTATTGGTGTCAGCTTGGATGTGTACAGTTTGGGAATTATTTAAACAGTTTGCTGCATAGGATCCTGTCAGTTCTATTTTGTAGTTAACCCTTGTGTCATAGAGTAGAAAATAAGCATTACTTAAGCATAGGATACCTGCATTAAGTAAATGCACTTGGAAAACGGACTGAGAAAAGGTGTTGACTTGACAGGTTTGTATGCTTGCTGACTTCATACGAACTCTCATCTGAAACATGTGAAAACAGATGCTGCTTTAATACTGAAATTGGTAAAACTAGCTTGGACTAAGTGTGCATCCAGAAAGATACATGAACTCTACTCCTTCCAGTAGCCTGAAATGCAAATGGAATTATGCTGTTGCTCATGTGCAAGACTGAAATTAAGTAAATATATGTGCCAACTTTATCTCACCTGCTATTATTGGTAACAAATGGTGAGGGAGGGAGCAAAGCAGGGTGAAAGCTGGGTAAATTTAAAGCGTTATCTAGCAGTGCAAGAGCATTACATTACAAAATGCAAAGTTTCAGATCAAGTATTAAGAAATAACTAAGATCACTTGGACCATTTGCTAAATACATATAAATGAACTCTCTGCAGTCTTTAATGGTTTATTTCTGCAAGGTCTTTTTTAGGAAATGGAATGGATAGTGCCTAGCACACACCTGAAGATCTGAGATGCTGTGTATTTGAGATGTGAAGTACTGAGTTTTGGTAACAGTGCTGCATTACCAGAAGTGGATTTCCTGTGTGAACTTCCTTAGTTTTCTGGTGAAAAGGGTCTGCCAAGGAGATGTCATATTTAATGGACTAGGTCTGGGACAGCGTAACTTCTCTAGTTAAATAAGAATACTTTCAAAACTGGGTGGTGGTGGTGTGGTGACTGCTTTTCAAAAGATTGAGTTGTTGTGTGTGACAAAAGCTGAAACACCTCAGCTGGGTTGTAGGTATATCTTAGTCAGGGAGCTTCTTTTGAAGTCAGTAGAACTTGGATTTTTAACTTTTTTTTCTACTTTTCAGTGTTTGATGTAACAAGGTCATCCTATTTCAGTGAAAGCCATATAACCTTTAACTGATACTGAAGCATTTTAGCTTTCTTTGTTATTGTTTTGAACTGACAGGCATCATACAAACAGAGTGCTTTTAATAACAAGAAGTTTGAGTCCCGGATTGCTACAGATACATGCATGCTTACTCTTGGATGTAAGATTCAGTAATTTAACTTGTGTAAATTTGCCTACTCTAGTCAGACATCTTCTGTAGTGTTAGAAAATTAAAGTATAACAAGCCTTATTCTGTTAATTAATTTTTTTTAACTGAGATGAAGGTAGTGTATTTGAGAAACCTTAATTTAAAACTGTTCCTGCTCCAGAACATGTAATGTAGCAGTTCTAATGCTCTGTAACATAAACTTTAAAAGAATAGCTTCTCAGGTTTTTTTTCCCATGCAGTTTGCTTTGTAGGGAAGGAATTATCCTAGGAATCCCGATTTGTGGTGCTGTATGGATGCCCAACAGGATCATCAATTCAGATGAGACAGTCTGATCCATAATGCTCATGGCATCAGTAACATTTGGATGCTGGTTTTGTGGCCTTGCCGTGAGTTATTGCTGTCTGTTAGTGTCTGCTGCAGCAGTTTCTGACGAGGGGCGTTGGGACATGAGAGTGCTGTACACTGCTGTGGGATGCGAGTGGCAGTATTTTACTGTGAGACATCTGCTCCCCTTGTCGCTGTAGCTAAATCTGTGCCTCTGCACCTTGGCTCTCAGCTTGACTTTTTTTTATTCCCTGAGTGCTAGCAGAGGGCAGTGGCATCTCCTGGCTTCTCGGTCTCCTCTGCATTTCTACAGAGCAATGTGAACAACCTTCCACCAGTTGGGAGAAACAATGGAAGAAAAAGCCTTACTCAGCTCCTGTTTCCTCTCCGCTACTCACAATCCTGAGGAAATTTGTTGCTTTCCATAGCAGCCATCTCCTGAAAACAAACAGGCTTTCTGGGACTTGCAGCTCAGAAAAATCCTGTGTGGCATCATAGACTTGTTACAGTTTTATCAATAAACAACCAGATTTAGATGCTGGAAATAAATATGATTTTAGCATTTTGTTCTCAAGGAAGTGTGCAGTGGGATTTGTGTGTGTGTGTGCATGAGATCTGATGTCGTGGAAAATGTCAGCATGGATAGATAGTTTGGGGAAATGAATGGGTGTACTATATTGTCAAAAATCCCCTGCAAAAATGCTTTTTAACAGCTTTTTTCTTTCCTGGAGTTTGCACCAGAATTTCAAAGCAGAAGACTTGTTTCAGTACAGAATATGTCTATTAATAGTAGAAGAAAGGGCAGGATAGGCTAACTGAATTGAAATACAAATCTTTAAAAGGTGTTCGCTTAAGAGCAGAGGGATGAATGAAAGAAATCAATTAGTAGCAGCTGGAGGTAAAAAGCAAACCAAGAAAGCAAAGAGATTAATATTTTAAAAGAGGTATCTGTAAGTGTGTTATTTACTCTTCATTTTAAAGTAGGTCTTGCTTTTGTGAAAGGGGCTGACTTGCTGTTTTGTGATGTCTTCTGTAGGTCTAAGAAACCTGTTGGGGGCTTTTGTACCCAGCTGCGTCATTTGTAACGAGTTTGTAGCTAGACTAAACTATCTCAAAAATAACTTATTTTAGAAATGCTTTGCTTACCTGCTTTTTTGAGATTAGCAAATTCATGCACAATGAAACTCCATCCAAAATTTTTCAGGAAAAGCAGGCACATAGGAAACGAGTGTCTTGTGTTTGAATTTTACGCTTGCCTCTGATTCTCAAAAAGTTTCCTTTGAGCTTCTACAAAATGTCTGTAAAGGAAAAAGGAAGGTTAGTAACGCACTTTAGCGTTAACTGTTTTGGTCCTTAGGTTAACATGGTAAAAGCAACGCTACTTGCTGCGCAGCTGGTGAACCAGTCGTAGAAAAGTGTATTATCGTCTGCTTCCATGTGGTAGTTATGCACAGCCACTAGCATACCAAGTTCCCAGGGAAAAAACATTGTTGGAGCAGTGGTAGCAGCACCTTAACATTTGTCTGTGTTGTAGGCCTTCTTTGATGCTGCTTAAAAAACAAACACAAAAAACTCCCAGAGGAAAACTGTTAATGTTTCTGTCCTGTATAGAACTTGATTCATGTAGTTTGTAAATGAGAACATCTGGGTTGTTCCTACATTGAGTCTTGTAATTTAGCTTGAAATGTGTCTTTGGGAAGGGTAACCAGTTTTAATTTGAAGACTCAGAGAGGTGAGGAACTGTTGTGCTTGCAAAGGCTGTGGTGTCCTGCCTCTGGTTCTTGCTGTCAGCTTTGTCAAGGCTGAGCTGTTGGTTCCTGCTGTGCCTTTTGCTTAGGTTAATGTCTTCTGGACTCTCTGCTTTCTTCTTGTGAAGACACAGGCAGTGACAGGCATCTTCTAGTTTACTTTGACAAACTGAACTAAGCTCTCAGGCTGAGATGCTGGAAATCTAATGTGCTGGATCAAAACTGCTGTGGGTATGTGATGCACTGTTCTAGTTTTAAACACACTTTCCTCCTTCAAATCTGCACAAATGTTTCCGATAGCTAAATTTGGAACCGACAGGTGGTCTTTGGTTTTGTTTTGATTTTTTTTTTTTTTTAACCCAGTATCATCAATTGTCTTCTGTGAGCTCACTGTTGTGTGCTCTGGCTAATTTGGCAGAAATGCAGTAGCATGCCTGTGCTTCTCCCAGGCCTGACTGGTACTGCTCAGTTGTTCAATAGCACTTGATTTGGTGCTAATAATTGTGGAGCCATAGTCTCAGGAAGGGTATTTTCCCTCTTCCTGGGATTTTTTTGAGGCTCTCCTCTGTAACCCCTTTTCTTTACAAAGAGGTACAAAGCCCTTAATTTTCTACCCCCCCCC
>NW_010322122.1:5931-17295 GCF_000700745.2 Antrostomus carolinensis
CCCCCATCAATTTCACGAATGCTATGTATAGACATGAAGGTGAACTGTCTCTGATGGACCTTGGGTAGCATGTGCTGCAGCTTTGTGTGTGAAGCTAATACGGAGTTGTTGTTTGTTCCTTCTCTCCATGTCCATTCTCCAAGAGAAACCTTTAGTTTGTGGGGTGGGGTTAGTACTTTTTGCAGAAACACAGCTTTAGTAGAACTTGGTTTGCTTCAAAGAAAACATCAAGATGTCTGTTCTCTGTTACTGTTTTTTACAGTCTTGCTAATCTCAGTCTCACAAAGTTTATCAGAACTGACTTACTAAATAATAATACACAATGAATATTTTGAACAACATTATGCTTAGTACCTGTTGATATGAAATTTCCCACTGACACGTATTTTTGAGGTCTATAAACCACTTTGGAAATCCTGCTCTACACTTTGATTATTTTATAACAATCTGTAAATAATGTGTGGCGTGTATTACTAAATCAAAAGGTCTCATGGATGCCATATACACATCCTACACCTTTGCAGTTATCTTTATTACAGATAGTCCTTGGCTGAAAGATGAATCTATGCTTATCTGCCACAACTTGTTCTCTATAAAACCATGCTGAATAACCCTTTTAATGTTTTTGTTCTTTATACAGTAAATTAATTTATTTCCAGTATTACCTTTGGGTTGATACCAAACTCTGATAGCCATCTATGTCTTGCTTGCCTTTAAACATTACACAACAGCTCTACTTTTTTTATCTGTTGCTTTATTGACGATCCCGGGTTTAATAATGGTGGTATGTCTTCAGTCAGTAGGAATACTGGTCTGTTGCTCTGAATTACTTTGGGGATGGAAGTGAAATAAGAACTGGGATTTTAGGGTACATTTGGGCATTTTTAATAATGCAAAGTTCTTGGTTTTTCTGTGGGATTGTTGTTCTGCATAGAAAGTAATTTTTCGTTTCTCTTAAGTGAACCTTCTCATTGAGGTTGTATCTTGAATTGTGTGTCAGAACTGGTTTATAGTCAGCTTTTATTTTAAGAGTGCTGTTCAGTGTTGGGCTTGAACATTTACTGAGACTAATGGCCTTTCTTAGTGTATGTTGCGGTGATTTTAAAACATTTTGAAGGAGAGTTGCTGTATTTTTTCTGTCTTGTACTTCTGACAGGTTTGCTTTGACTGAAGAAAAAATATTAATGCATGCTATTGCTGTATATCTGCTAGAATTTTTTTAGTGGTTTTTTCCCCCCCCCCCACTGGTACAGTACAGGGTGCTCACCCAAATGAGTATTCCCAAAACGGAGTGTTTTGCATTGTTCACAACTGCTGATTTAGACAGTAAGAGTAAAACCCTAAGTATTCTTAGAGGTTCTAGCTCTATTGGTAATCCCAGTATTGGAAAGCTAGTGCAGACAAGACTTTAGAATATTTTTTAAATCCTGAAAGTGCTGTACTTTGTTTTAGTTGTGGTTTAGACTGTGATGGACTTTGAATTTTATTGCTGATTTTGAAAGATGAAGGAAAGTGATTCTCCTCCCGCCCTCAGAGTAGGTGCATGATCTGTGGTTTTCTTACACTTGTTAATTCAGTTTACTTGGCCTCATTGCTTGTTTCCTCCTACTGCTGATACTGACTTTGCTTAATATTAAAATTGTTGTTTTCAAAGTCCTTAGTTTTAAGTGTTGGCATACACAGGGTGTATTTTCATCTATAGACTGTCAGTGCTAAAGGTCCTTGTAGTAAATGAGGAAATAATACTGGTGTGTGGCACACAGCTGTGGTAAGCAAGCTTACAAATCTGCTGAAGACGTCAACAAAAGTGTTTGTATTCATGCTGCACCTCATAAGATGTGCTTGGGTGGGATTTCAGGTGGGGACTGGAAGAGCAGAAGGCGCCTGGAACGGTGGCCCCATGGCAGCTGCAGGGGTGGCTGGTCAGGCAGCTGGGTCTGTGGGGCGCTGCAGAAGGATGGAGCACCGGTTTCTCACAAACAGATTTGCAAATGTGATTGGAGTGAAGAAATGAGACAGTGCTTCTCCAAAGGGGTGAAAATTGTCAGCAGTAGACATCTGATGTATTTCAGCATAGCCTGGTAAAAGCAGTGAGAAAAACAGTTGCTTTGCTGCTCTTTTTTGGGCTGGGGGGTAGGAGGAAGTTGCTGAATTTAGCAGCAGAGCAAGAGGTGAATCCTTTCTGTCTTAAAAAAAAAAAAAGCTGAAGGACTAGAATAATAGGAACAAAATGTACAAATTTAATTATGCACAGGATTTGGGATCTAAACAGAATGAATGAAAAAAGACAAAAGCATATTCTAGAAGACAGGCAAAAAAATTAAAGCAAATTCCCATGGATCTGTAACAGAAAACATTCCTGTGATGCCTTGCTTCCAGTGCAGCAGCCTGGGGACATCCAGAAGGGAACATCTCAAGTAACACTTCTTCAGTCCAGTCCTTCTGTCTGACTGAAGAGGTGTCTTAGTTTTAATTAGGTGAACTGTTATTGTCCCATTTCAATGAATGGGATGAGAGAATGAAGTAAAAATGAAGGCAAGACATTTGAGGTGAACTATTTCACAGTAAGAAGTGTCTTAAGTAGGAAACTCCAAAGTACAAATTACAGATGTGCAGGTTTCACATCTCTCTGTGGGGTGCCAGGACTCCTTGATGAAAGCTAAAGCAAAATGTTTATAGAAACATTGAAGCAATTTTTAATCCTGACACTTGAGTTGGTAATTTTTTTAACTTTTTAGTTAAAATGCAGGCACTGTAGGCTAGTTGTTGCTTATAGGATCAGTCCTTTCAGCTCCTGAGAGTCCTCTATCCCTTCATGTCTTCCATTGCAACAGTTTTTTTCCTGGAAAAAGGGTATTCCCTCAGCTCATCGACTGATACTGTGATGGAGAAGCTCTTGGGATAAGGCCTTTTCTTCCCCTCTCAAGTCTGAATTTGGCTTTTTTTGAAATTTGATCTTCTGTGCATTAATATTACACGCAGTCTGTTTTTTAGTTTGGAGTAGGCTTCATGAGGTAGATGAGTATCTCCAGCTCTGCTGTAAATAGAAATGGCCTAGCAGCATTTCAGCTATCTGTAAAGTTTCCTCAGGTGTTTTAATTCTTTAAACTGCCTAAAAATGTCATGTGTCTGCTTATTACTGTAAAGCTAAGGTCTTTTTAGCTCTTTTATTGTAGTTGTTGATGCTAATCATATTTAAAACTCCTGTCACATACATAAAGCATTCCCACAATGTTACACTTCAGTCCTGAATGTTCTTAACAAGTCAGACATAGTAAAACCCAACAATGTTTAATGGGCTGTAGTATGAAGTTATATTTCTTTCTGTGCCTTATAGTTTATTTTCTACTTTAAACAGAGGATGTTGGAAGGTTTTTTGTGGTGGTGGTGTTTTTGTTTGGTTGGGGTTTTTTTATAGTGGTGAGATTTCCACTTTGTTTCCCTTTACTTTCAAATAAACAGCAAAAGCAGTAACTATGAATTTTGCAAAATATAGGGGGTTTTAATCATGGTTTTCCCAAGAGCTTTAAACACTATGTGTTTTTCACATCTCTTAAAAATTAAGAGTATAAATTTTGTCCTGGCTAGTGTTGTCAGGCATTGATTCACTAGGCAGAAGCTTTGTCCTCACAGACCCTGAAATCCTGACTGGGTCAAGAGGAGGAACACCTCCAGAGTCCTTCCAAGAGTAAATTTAACTTGAGATGTACATCTGCAAAAAAAATCTCTTTTCTCTGAAAATTGAGACATGTAACTGTAAGTTCTTGCTCTGTGAGTGGAAAGGTAGGTAGGCATTTCCTAAAAATTTCTCTGTATTAGACCTACTTTTCCAGTTCTGTATGGAGCGAATATTCAAGGATGATTGTATTCCCCCCAACATCCTACAAACCTGTGTTTGTAGAGATTGGAGACAGAGGGTACAGAGCAAAGGAGGTGGGTTTTTTCATATTCCTCATCATATTTTCATGCACTAAATGGATAAGACTTATTTCCTGTCTTGAAAGTCTGGAAAGAGATTGCTCTTCAGAATATTGTGATATGACTGTGAGATGTCTGAACTGTAGCAAAGGAAAAACTGAGGTATTATTCCACTCACTGACTCCTAGGAGGGATAAGTAGAAACACTTGTTTGCTGTGATAAGAGTTAGAGCTAACATATCTTAACAGTGGGATGGACAATGCGATGTTTACTTTGTGAATGTGTTGGTTTGGAACAAGGTATGGTTATAATCAGTAACAAACTTTGTCTCCAGCACTTGTGCATCACTGAGAAAATCTTTCTCTAGAAAGTCAATTTGTATAAGAGGAAATTAAGGGAGAATTTTAAAAGTTGCGCTCTTCAGAGGTTAGTTATGTTGAGTGACTAGGGATGCCTTGCTTTTGTGGGGAAAAACATTGCCATTCCTGATGATTATCCAAGTTGTATTTAAATCAGTCATTTAAAACAAACAAACAAAAACTCAGCCAAAAAAAAAGTTTTTTTAAGAAAGTGAATCAAGAAATTACATTATGAGTATCTCATGCTATAGTTTGGAAAACCCAGATATGGTAGTCGTTCTCCATAATTTTAGTAAATGTAGATATACCGCAGGTTACACACACTTGAAAGGAGGATCTACGAGTGCTGAAGGCCACCTGGACCTAGAAGGGAAGCATGATGAGTACACAGGCTGCTTGAGTTCAGGACCCAGTCTAGAAGTGAGGAGACTTGCGGTCTTCTGCTGGGGAACAGGGCGGGTTGCTGATACCTGTGGTGTGCCGATGGCACCGCGTGGGAGACGCCATACACCAGTGGTCTGCCACCTTCTGCCTGGAAAAGCTGAGTATAATGAAATTATACTTGACTCTTATTACGTACTCTGAGGAAGAAAACCAAGTTTTTCCTATTGGTGTACTTGCAATGATTCATCTGAGCTACATAAAGTGAAGTTGGATTTTCATGAAGATTGTTGGTGGGGGGGAGGTGTGTGACTATTAAATCTCTACTCCCTGCTTTTGTTTGTGCTCTTTTGCTTTTGAATAGAGAAAGAATTGTGACAGCAAAGCTACTTTTAACAATAGTTTGCTGTGGTTGTGTTTTGAGGAGAAGTCTGTTATTCTGAAACACAGCTCAGTGCCTGTTAGCACCCAACATACTTACCTATGTGAACAGAAGCTATGTAGTAAATTAGTCACCTAATAGTCTATTCTTCTGCTGAATCTTTTGCTTTTCCTGCTCTGAAAATTTGGGAGTGTGCAATGCTGAGTTTGCTAATTGGTCAGTCAAGCAAAGTGTATTTTATAGTTAATGTGTGGGTACATTGAAGATAAATGGTGATTTATCAGTGGATGGGAAACAGACAAAAAATTATTTAAAATACATTAACTTAAGAAGCGTTTATGCATTAGTCATCTTATATTACAAAATAATTTGGGCTGATTTTCTGCAGTACTACATTTCCTGTAGGTTCTAGTACTGAGTGATGGTGTTGCTGAGATTTAAGGTTTTGTTAATTATTGGTTTCTAAGTAGTGTAACACAACCAGATTACATTAAACTTGAGTATTTTAGATGTAAGTCAAACAACAACACATTTGAAAAGGATGGTAATTCTAACGATCACACAAATACACTTAAAACAAAACTGTATATACTACAACAGTAGCTGTAAGCAATTTGATCTCTTTTTCCTATCTTTAATGTTCAGAAACTTGCACATTCAAACTAAACATAAAAGTACAAATCTAGTTATGTGTATATGTGCATCCTTACTACGTGTTTCAGTAGCTTTTGTGTTGAGGCTGAACAAAAGCAAAACCTGTTCCATATGCTTCTGTATTCTATTTGTTCTACACTTACTGATTAACTAGCAAACTATTTACAGGACAAAAAAATTCACCAGTTCAACAGCAGTGTCATTGGCAGTCAGAGAGAAAAGCAAAAACCTCTTTCAAGTAGTCATCAGTACAGTATTAATAGAGAGAGGTATTTCAAACTTGGGTTCAGTGTTTGATATGACAGTGTAATTTTGTTTTCCATTTTGGTTGTCTTTGTCAAAGTAAAGCTTCAGTCAGTTGGGTACAAACTCACAAAAATGGGGAGGACCCTACCAAAGCATGGGGACCTCCTGCTGGAGCAGTGTTGCCTAACCTTTGTGCTGGAATGGTGGCTTGGCCCTGCTGGGCTGAGAGGGGAGCTGTGTAAGGTGGCCCCATGCTCACTGCCTTCCTGGCCGTGTTTGCACATGCAGTCATTACGATCCTTCTGGGGAACGTTTAACATGTATTTTGAAGAAATATTTTGCTTGTATGCAGTGAACTTGAAGACTTGGAGGAGCTGGGCTTGTTGCTTGTGTGCGCTATATACTCATTTTACACATGCATTGGAAGTCAGCTGCTACTGAAAACACAAGAAGTGCAGGAAATCGATACTTCATCTGCATGTGCAGTGATGAGGTGGAGAAACAGCTTCATGAAATAAAGCCATTTGGAAAGGTCTGTGGGCTAGATTTAGTTTTCCTGCTAGGTCATTCCTGTCTTGGCCTGTCACTTCTGTTGGCTCAGGTTACAGCTCTTGTGGACTGGAAGCAGAGACTCCAGCCCTGATAACTGTCTGGGAGCTTGTTCTACATGTTGGTGTTTAAGTGACTGAAAAATAAGTGCTATAAAACCTATGTCTAATTAATAGTCAGAATGTTAAGGTTGTAATGTCAAGCACTAAAAATAGTAAATGTTTAAATATAAGTTTGCCTGTACAGCCTCGCTACCTTGCCTTTGTGGTGCTTTATTACCGTATACTCTTTAATTACATTAAGACTTGCATAACAGTGTGTGGTAATAGTTAAACTGCTAAGCAAAAGTTGTTTGAGGGTTAATGACTTTTTTTTTTTTTTTTGGACCTTGTCTTGACATTTTCTTTGTCACAATGGCTTTTTCACATGCTGCATTTTTATTAACTATTTAATGCTAGCATTTTGATGTAATAATAACCCTTGAAAAGAGCACAATTTTTAACCTGTTTTGAAGAAGGGCATTTAAATTATTTTAAATTATTTTAAATTCGGAATTTATTATATTAATTATGAATTTTGTATAGCTTATTATACCTTCTTTGTAATGAACCAAATGCATTAATTTTATAGACACTTGTTTGTGAAATGAGGCTGTTTTCATAACTTATTTAATTTTCACTACTTGTGTGTTTCAGTTGTGCAAGACTTGCAGGTCGACATAAAAATGCAGAGAGAAGCTATTTTAAGTGTTTACAAATCTGAAGTGGAATGGAATTGCATACCATCAAACAATTTATTTCGTTGCTGATGCTAAGAGATGATTTAGCATGTATGAATGCTATTGAACTTTGTTTAGGAAGCTGGTCAGTTCTGAGGGCTCTTTTAGTGCTATTCCTTGTGTAGGTTTCCAAACCACAAAATGTATGCACCCTTGTCTTCAAGGTAACTGAATTTTTGAGAGAAGGTCTTATAAGGCTGCATGAGTGATGTTGAGCTGAAAACTTTTCATCATGGTTAAAATTGTCTTGGGAGAAAAATGTATGTCCTCTGTCATTTGACTGGGCTCATTTCTCTAGTCAGGCTGTGGCCATTGTGGATTCCTACGGCAGCGCACTGGGTCACTTGGTAGGCATCGCGTGAAAAACTTGCTGTGACTCGAGTTAGCAGTAGGAGTGTTGTGACAGAAGTATTTTGACATGTCCAGCCAAAACCTAATTGACCTTTTAAAAATGAGGAGAATGAGGTAGATGAAGGGGAGAGAGAATTTCCAAGTATAAGCAGAGATTAAAAGGTACTGTGTTTTAACAGTTTAAATTATTGCTTATCATACAGGTATTCCTTTATTATTGTAATAAGAACTGGATACCTTTTTCTTTTCCTCTTAGAGCAGAACCCATCTACTGAATAGCTGAAATGTAATAGGAATTGTTTTGAGGCAGTTCTGCATGTGGCTTTAGTATTACACGATAGGTAACATTTAGAGTAGTTGAAGTTACCAGGCTGAGATGCAATACTGATTTTTAATTATTTTTCCTGTTAGTGTGTTTTTGAAATAATATCTGGTAAGCCTGTAAGTTTGGTTTGTGGGACTGTTTTTGTTTTTGTTTTTTTAATCAAACAAACAAAAAAACCCCTTTTCCACCTTATCTATCTGATTTGAGTTTTGGTTTTTGTTTTGTTTCGTTTTTGTTTTTTTTTTTAAAAAAAGCCCAACAGTTTGGGCTTCTAAAGGAAGCGTACCAAGGTATTATTGTTTTTTTGTTTTCAAAATTATGGGGCTTCTAGGAGATACTGTATACCCAAAGATAAAAATGCACAGTCCTGCTATTTGTATAGCTCTGTTACTCCTGAAAATGCTACTTAAAGAAGGGAAAAGGAAAAAAAGAAAAAAAAAGTGGAAGAAAAAATACTTTTATGTCAGAACCGAGGAAGTGACTCTGGGGGTTACTGTAGATTAAACAGGAAATCACACTACAAATTGAACCCAGAACTTGAATTCCAGCTCACCGTTTTAACCGCAAGAGCGTTCACTCTCCTCTCTGCAGACAGGCCACCCAGCTGAAAAAAGTACCTTTACTTGGGGGGAAAGCTTTGCCCACGTCATACCGGAACTTCCGTGGAACTTCCTTGGCTTTCAGCCCTTGCAGATAGAAAGAAGCCTGCTGCTGGGCAGTCGCCGTAGTTGGCAGTAGTGTGAGCCATTCGTCGTTGCACGCAGTGTGCTTGCTGCAGGTGCAGCTGGAAGGTTTGTAGGAAAAAATGGCTCCAGCGTGGGAGAGCTGCAGTGTAAAAGTTCCTTCTGTAAGGGAACATTATCAGGTCACTGGAGTATTTATTGCATCTGTAGACCAATAGTTTTCCGTACTGTTTTAAACCGGTGCCAGAAAGTATGGCCAGAGCAGTAACTTGAGTTAGTAATGCTAGAGGAGGAATGTGTACTTCAGTATAATTGGGAAACTTAGATTTTATTTTATGCAAGAACTGCATATTTTCAAATCATGCCATTGTAACTTTCTGCACGCCATGCCCTTTTTACCTCATCATATTTTTCAGTAGGACTTTTGGAAAAGCTGCTTTATGAAGTGACAGCTTTAGTTCACTGTAACATGTGCAGCAACTGAGATCATCTCTTCCCGAAGCTGCCTCAACCTTTCAGTCTATATTCAGTAGCAAAGATTGAGTTCCTTGTGTACAGCAACCAGATTAAACTGCTCCTCAGCTCCATCTGCAGGCTTATATTGTCCATAGGGTCCTGTCAACAGAAATTGCACCATTTAAAGACGGATGAATGGTACAGAGATCATGGTGGCTCTTGCCTGACAGATGAGGGACCTCCAAGTGTGGATTAGACCAAAACAGTGCTTGGCAGGCTGTTTCCAAGAAGATCCTCTGAAATCTAGTGTCATCTTTATTCTGTATGCTACTTGGAGACAGGTGATGCTTTGTCAGCATGCAAGCCAGGCTTGCTTGGCATCTGGTTTTCAGGTGGCTGAGTGCAGGTGACTGGAGCAGTTTGTGAAACACTTGTTACTGAAATTGTGTCTGAAGTGAGAGCTGAAACTAAAATGCAAGAACTTGTTCATGTGAGATTACTGATAACGTTGTACTGATAGTGTCTAAGGAGTAGGCTTTTAATTGTGATTGTTGAACCTGCTTACTCATTGTGCGGTATCAGGAAGGTTTGTGAAGCTTTTAGAAGAATTAATGGGGAAAAGGGAGTGTAGAAAGCTGTAATTTTTTTAATTTTTTTTTTTTATTTGACTGTGTTTGAGCTGATGCCTCATTGGAAATGCTGGATTTTACTGCTTCATAAAATAGTGCCACTGGAACAGTGTGGTTGGGTTATGGTCAGTGATACAAAAAGAGAGCATCCCACCGTAAGAAGAAGCTGCTGCATGTACTAGAAGCAAGAGAGCAGAGGGAAATCTAGCAGTGTGAACTTGATCTGCTAAAGGTATATTTGCAGGAAGAAAAACTGAGACCAGAAAAAGATTCTAACACTAAACTTTTCACAGTTTATGCTAGTGTATGCAGCATGTGGGAAAATAACTTCTAATGATATTCACCTCCTAATATGATACTCAGTTACTATATAACATTGGGGATAAATATATTTCTGAATTCTTTTAAAATTAGCTCATTGGATTGTAAGCTCACAAGGACAGGTTTTTACAACACTTCATGCATCAGTTCTCCTATTGATCAGAATTTCACATGCTATTGCAATAGAAATAGTAGGATTCTTCTTCCTAGAAAATATAAGAGGTTTTGTGTGCATAAGGTGCTTTTTTCATCCCCCCACCCTCCCATCTCGATTTCTTGCGAAGTAACATGATAGTCTTTGCCATTTATGGTACTGCAATAATTGCAAATTTTCCTTAGTGGATGAGTTAGCTATACATGGAGTTTTGAGACACAGGAGACAAGTGGATGTGACTGTGGTTATACAGAAAATCTGTGGTGGAAGTAGATTGCTTTTTTTCAGGTTTCTGGAACAGATGTTATTTTATATCACTCAGTGCCTTAGCAATTTATTTTGTAATGTGGTACACAGAGCAGAGTGAATTGCTGCTAGTGTTTTTATATATTGATTGTGATATGGTTAATAGAGAAAAAACACAAACTCGGTACCCTCATTGAAGACCTCCTGTCTCTGATTTTCATGCTCTGTTTTCTTTTTTTTTTTTTTTTTTTTTTTTTTGGATGATCTTATCAAAGCCTGTTTTCAAATGCAGATACTTAATAACAAGACAGATTATCTGTATGGAAACATAGTGTATACACATCCAGAAAAATATTGCAGTGAGAGTCTGCAGGAAATAGTATTAAAAATTGATGGGTTTTTTAGGGTTTTTTTTAATGAGTGTTTTACAACATCAGTTTGATTATGGGCAAAATGAGTAACATTTCAAGATTTTAGGCAATACCAAGGTAAACATGAATAATTTTATTGAGATAATTGAACTATCTCCAAGTAATGAACAACAAGATGAAGGAAAAGTTTCAGAATGAAATTACATGGATTTAGAAGAAGTATGGTAATGCATCATGTGCTTTTGTACCCAGTGGTTAATAACTGTTTGATGTTTTTGACTTAAAAGTTTATGTAGAAATTGCTGACCCTTGGGTAATTTAAGTGGAAATTCATTGTATTAAATATGATGTATGGCTGTCTTACTCAGCTTTTACTTTGAGCCAGTTGAATGCAAGCTGGTGTCCTGCATGGTGTGGGCAGAGGGGGTTGTTGCAGAGCAGTTTAAAACAGATCTAACCTGTGGCTGTTCATTCTTAGTTTCTGTGTGCCGGCACTCTGCCTGTGTGGTACGCCAGTTTAGGAAGCGGATCCAGGAAAGAAAAATGGGAGGAGGAAGGGA
>NW_010322122.1:17318-35801 GCF_000700745.2 Antrostomus carolinensis
CCTGTGCTGGCCTGCTGCCTGGCTGCATGAGCACCTGTGCAAGCACAAAGGAGGGGCATTGCTGTTTGGCTGAGAGTGGGCTGGGATCTTGGCGGCCTTTGTTCACATTGACCTAAGCACTCATCATTAATGTAACACCAGGATCTGGCTGTGAAGTGTTCTGCAGGCTTGGTGCTGTAATAGTGTGATTTTAGAGCTTTTGATTGGTGACAACATGAGCAGAACAAATCTGTGCAAAATAGAGATGAACAGAAATCAAAGTAGAAACACCCTGATTCTTTTCTTTTTAGAACCAGGTGCTTCCTAATTTAATTTTAGGTGAGCTAGGTCTATGTTACTGTCTGAACCACTGAGAAGCAGACACCAGTAGAAATTCTGTGTGGTGAAGGCAATGGAGTAGTTGGTTTTGGAACAACATGCATGAATTTTAACAATTTGAGGACAATGAACCCTTGCAGTTTGACTTGTTTACTCTGTTCCAAAACATCTCTGAAGACATAAAATTGTTAGTAGCTCTAAGTAAAGCCACATTTAGAAAGTAATAGATGATGATATTGAGATCAGTTAGATTCCTTGAGTTTTAATCCTCTAAGATGTGAGCTGACAATTTGCCATTTCTTCAGAGCTCTGGGTCAACTTTACATTGTCCTGAGGTGACAAGTCATAATACCAGTGCTGAATGTGCTGGAGTAGTGGTTCTGTGCCATCAAGATGCACAAACATTAGAGACGAGGTGCTGTGCAGGACCTAAGTTCTGAAGCTAACAACAAACTGCCAGACCTTTGGGGTTTTTTTTGTTTGTTTGTTTGTTTTTCAGGTTGGGTTTGTGCCAGCTCTGCTGGTGACAGGGGGAAGGGAGCTGGTGGCAGATAGATAGTACAAAAGGGCCAAGAAAGGAAAGCGATAGAGATGGGAGAAGACACAAGAAGGCAGAGATAATATGTGAAGAGAAGGACTTGATGGAAGGAGGACTCAACTGAGAAGTTTCCAGACCACCACTTTAGATTTTATGATACTGATGATATGAGGAAAATTTACAATTGTCCTATTGTTACATGAAATTTAAAGACATTTCTGTTCTTTAAGTAATTTTTCTTGTAGGTATGGAAGGTGTCTCTGTTTAAGTAATTGTCTCTTGGACTACTAGGAAATGTTTTGTTCCAGCTGAAAGGTCACTGACATAATGAAACCTCTTGAGCACGTTCCAGTGTGCAGTATGTATAAAGAGATGGTTATTTTGGCACATTTTGGGCAGAAGATTATGGCCACTAAGCTTCAGTACAGCTCTAGTTATGCTTCTGTTTCAGTTCTTAAATATTCCTCTATCAAATTTTACTGAAATAAAACTTACTGAATCTTTACATAATGTAAACTATACACTGGTAGCATTTTATTAGAATTAGGGCAAATCACAAATCTGCAGTTCAAGTGATGTGGATGGTAGCACTCTTCAACACTATGTTGACTGATTTGTTAAATATGGTGGCTTGGGAATTCTGTTTTTCTGTCATTCTGTTGTTCTGGGCTGTGTGTGGACTGTGGAATTAAGAGTTGACTACTGATTTGTAGCTGTGATCTTCCATTTGCCCATATTAGATACCCTTTGTGGCCTTTTAGATCAGACTTCCAAAAGGTAACTTCTGTGTTCCATTTGTCAGGTTTCTAATATGTACATAAAAACCCCATACAAACGCTTGCACCGTAGGGAGTGGCGCGAGGGAGCGGGCTTACAGGCTGCCTTTCTGCGGAGCAGTGCCTAGGTGCTAGAGGAGAACTGAAATGGAAATTGTCTTACCTAGTGATTCTTCATGGGGAAGAGTTCCAGAGTAGCTCTCCTCTTGTGAAATTTGGAAATCTTCAGGGTAAAGCTACCACATGGCATGTTTTAATTCTGATGTTGTATGTAGTGAAGCAGCAGTTCTGAAAAGTAATACAAGCATGTTTTCTTGGGCTGGTGGTTGGGTAGAAATCCTTGTGAGATGAGCTATGCTGCCTGCAGCTCAGAATATCTGTGTGAGAGAATAAATGTGTTAGGTGACTCCTAGAAAGCAGGGCTGCAGTCTAAGGGATCTGGAAAGAAGGCACGGTGCTGAATGCAGTGATCTGAACTGTGCTTCAGCTTGTAATGGAGAATGTTTAGAGAGGAGTGGTTTTTAGGAATCGAGTAGGTAAAAGTAGTTATATGTGAATCAGTAATGATTTTATAAAGTTTAAAAGGTTGGGGAGTTCTGGCGTTTGGTTTCAGGGAGGCCACTGTAAAGCACCAGTGTAGTTTCTGAAGTTGAAAGATGAGGGACAAAAAAAGGAAGAAAGGTGCTATAATATTAGAAAAGGGGATGTTGACAGCACTTGGGTCAGTCCTACTGTTCTCCAGGATGATGGGCAAGATGGAGAGAAAAAAAAAAAAAAAAAGAGATGGGGGAATTTAAAGGGCAATGGAATAATTGCAGCTTTTAATGTGGAAACTTGCTCCCTTTTTTCTTAAAACTATGTCTTTACTTTACAGCAAGCAAGGGCAGAGCAGGAAGAGGAATTCATCAGTAATACTCTATTTAAGAAGATTCAAGCTCTGCAGAAAGAAAAAGAAACACTTGCGGTAAACTATGAAAAGGAAGAGGAATTTCTCACTAATGAGCTCTCAAGAAAACTGATGCAGGTAATTGTTGCTTTTACTGATGTTTCGCCCAGGAGCCTCAGGACCAACTGGTGGTTGAACTTTTTTGGTAGTGTGATTGAAGTCAGAGGGATGTGAACAGGTTGTAGCTGTTGTAAAGCTGACACTTGATACAAGCTAAGTACAAGAAGCGTAGTCAGTAATTGTTTTTGAATATGTTGCTTTAAAGTTTGCATCTGCAAACTCATAGTGTTGAGAACCTGAAAATTTGTATAGAGATGCAAAGAAATGGATGTAGCTTAAAGTAAACATTAACTGTCTTATGGAAGAGAGTTACTGATTAATTTTAAATGTTAGTAAGGCAGATGTTTTTTTTCTGGAGTATTTGATATTTAACATGAGTCCTGAAGTATTAAACTTTGTATACAAGAATGTGCAGTGATACTTGAAGGAGGCTCTATATGTAACTATCCATACTTTAACAAAGGAGTTGCTTCTCTTGAATTAAAACACTTAAATCAGTCAGGTCCTAAAAGTAAAACGCTGAAGAAGATACTGGGACAACTTATGGCAGAGAAACTTCTTTTCTTTATCCAAGTTGCTAATTTTTGGAAAATGGGTAAGTATTTCTTGGAAGTATTTTATTTGCTTCTGATAGACTGGCCTAAATACCTGTTTTTGGCCTCTGTAGGAGACAGGGTAGTAAGCTAGGTGAATGTTTGGTGTGACCCACTGTGGCTTTTTTCATAATATTGCTTAGAAGCTTTGTATTGAAAAATGAGTCAATTTTGAAGAACATAATTTGTACGTTGTAAGCATTTCTTATGTTCTGCAGCTGGAAACTTAAGGCATGTTTAGCCCTGCAGTTAGGAAATACACTGTTTGGAAACAACATTAGAGGTAATTCCATCTAATGCTTTGGTTGCTGAAAATTGGGACTTCTATGACTTTGTCTATTTGATGCCACATAGTAAGTTAAGTATCAAGCTAAAACATCCTTGATCTGATATTACTACTTCCCCTTGCTATTCTTGAAGACTGACAAGAATGTTTCTGAATAAGATGTACATTTGCTTTCAAAGTCATACATTTTTATGAAAAATAGAGAAGCAGTTGACAGTAAAATAGGGGTATTGTGTGTTCTTTTCTAACTGAAGTAAGATGTAGATCTAGAAAAAGCTTTCCACTGAAGTCTCTTCGAGTAAAGGGAGAAATGGTATGTTGAGCAATGTTGTTTAATTGAAAGGGCTATGTAGAAATCGGCTACAGGTTACCCAGGCCCGTACTATACATTGTGTAGAGCAAAGTAAGACTTACTTTAAAAGTAAAAGTGTGAGTTACACTTGATTTTGCTGAAGGGTTTTGAATTCATATAATAACTTTGCACACAAATTTGTACTGCACAAGTTCTGCAGCAACTGAATTGCTATATCTAGTAATTGCTTAGCCTTTTTCTTAGAATTCAACTGAAGTTGTTTTAAGGCTGTATCTTTAACAGTTCTTAAATTATTAATATACAAAACACATTTCACACATTACAAAGAGAAATGCAAGCTTCTTGTCAACCTAAAACTACAATTAATTTTTATTATTTTCTGCTATGGACATTCAGAAAGTATCCTTTGACTGTTGCCCCAAATTAAGGAAAAAGGTAACGGTCTACTGTTCTCAAAATGGTCAAGGGAGTGCCTCGTTGTAATGTATGAAATAATGCGTGGGCGTTATGCTGTTTATCCACTGGAAACCCTTAAAGGGTGTAACTTCATTCTCACTAGTGAGAGAGAGATTCAGAGAAGCACATATATCTGAAACAGAGTGCGGGCATAAAACTGGTGAAGTTACACTCGCCTTTTGTACAACATCCAGAGAAAATCTTCAGCCTTCAGAAAATCATCCCGTAAATATTATCCAGCTTTCAGTAGGCAAGCTGCAGGTTTCTGCTGAAAGAAAGTAGCTACATATCCATAGCTACAATAATAGGGAGGTAAAATTCTGACCACCACCTGCTTTTAAACAGTGACCTACAGTAAGCCTGCTGTGACACACAGTAAGCCTACAGCCTCACGCTTCATTTCATATGGCCTTCCTGTAAGCCTCATTCAGCATTTGATAAACGTGGTCATGTCAACCAGGAGGTTTTAAAAGGTGACAGTTCTTAAATGCACCTGTGTTCCAAATTGTTAGTCCTAAAACTGTGTAATTTCTATCAGCATCGTTAGGTAGCAGTTTTTGAAAGTAAATTGTCTTCTGTCTAAATAGTAACCCAGCTTACTTGAAAAAGAGAATGGCTGTCAACACCCTGTCGATGTTGGTAGTGGTTTACCTGTGAAGGGTTGATGGCACGGGGTATCTTGCTTACAGGTTCACCTTTTAGCTGAAGTGCACAGAGGAGGAGATGATAAGGGATATATCAAAGCTCTAGTGCAACGTGTATTTCAAGCTGTGTCAGAGGAATCTGCCTGGTCATCAGGTTTTGTAGTCCATAGAGCTGGATGACTTTTCATACCTTTACAGTGGCTCAAGACTTGAAGTATAGGTGGAGGACTTGTTTTTTTGTTTTGAAGTAAACAGTTTAATATTCAAACTGTTACTCTGTGTGTATGCTGAATGCAGATCTCATTTCATGGCTTGATCATGTCTTTGATGTGATAAACTTCTGTAAAATGCAAAAAAAGTGTGTTAATATATTCGCCTAAACAATAGTAACAGGCTCAGCAGCTTATTAATTATACAAAGGAAATTATCCTTCCCCTAAAGAGCTTACCTGTAGAATTAGGAAGCATTTGAATATTACAGTATGTTTCCATGAAAATAATTTTCTGTCTCTGTGGTGATGATGGATTTAGTAAGTTGATATTAGAATACTAGTGAGTTGCAGGCAATTGTCTTAAGTAGCAAAGAACTAAAAATAATATTGCCATTGATTTTTGTTTTATGAAAGCTTATCTGTTGTTCAGAAGTTTTGATTATTCAGTTATGAATCCTGGAAATTACACCCATGTAGATTGCCAGATAAAAAATCTGAGAAGAGAAACTACTGATGTTACAAATAAACTTGATTTGTGGAAAAAAGGGCATTATTAGCACGCATCATGTAGTCAGCTTAGTATTTATTACATCTTTTCTTGTTTGGGATACACTTCCCACTACACAGTGCTGTATTCCTGACTAATGTTTTTCAGACACAGAAAGTTAAGATAATTACAATTTACTTTTCTGAATTTCTCAAGATTTGTCAGTGCTAATGCTTACCGTTACCTACTAGAGTGTAGCAGTTCTGTCTCTGTTAAGACTAATGAGACAGTTATAAGGCTAATAATGAATTGATAAATGCCCACTTCCATTTTTGGTATCTTTGCTCTGGAGAGAAAGAACAATTTCTAGCTAAATTAGATGCCGACTTTTGATGATGACTTAACCAGAAACACAGTAGTCTCCAGTGGAAGTGTTAACATTAATTGGTTGCTCCACTGTTCTTTGCTATTTGGGGTTAAACTCTTAATCTCTGTGTTTGTTTGCCAGGCAACATTGATCTGACCTGAAACTCGACTTTCAAAATCTATGCTGTCAGGCATTGTGCCTCAAATGGCTTCCTGCTTTTTGTGTGACTAAGGAGGCAGAAAAAAAAAAGGCTATGAATCTGTTTTGCCTAAGACTGCCCTTTGGAACAGGAGGGGTGTACTTGTAGTAAACTGAATCTGATTTGTACTCTTAATTTTTTGAGTATTTACTAGTCTGTGACAGTGTCAAAATTACTGCCATATTATTCAGTTGAAAGCGACCTAGCAGAGGGACTTTTTTCATAGTGCTTGTGTGTTGTTTGCTTTGTCAAACCTTTGTTTGTCACAATTGTAGGGGCTTACGCATGCATCCAGAGCTGTGTCTGGAATGAGCTCCCAGAATGTTAAAACATTTTAAATGCGAAAGCTGTCTGCCAGAGCACGTGCTGCAACACTCCTCACTAACAGCCTAAGTAGAATTTCCCAGTTCAGGATGATGTACATTACTATTATAAAACACAGAATTACATCAGGTTTTCAGTATTGTAAGAAATTAATTTTGAAACATTTTAAAATATGCCAGACAGATTCTAAACATACACAGTAGCAAATAAAAGAAGGCATTTTCACTGAAAATATTCACAGAATAATATTGTCTTCCTGTTGCCAGGCTTTCTGGTGCCCTACCATTGCTTGACAATACCTGTTTATAACTGTGTGGAATTAGCTTTTACTGCCTCTACCAATAAATAAGTGTACACATTTACTAGTTAAATTTCCTTTGTTTAGCATAATTTTTAATTTTCTAGGCTGAATGCTGCGGAGATGAAGGAGCATATGCATCTCAACAGAAGTTTTGGAGTAAACAAAAGCTTTTCGTCACATACTTTCCTGATAAAGTTCTTATAAGCCTTATAAACATTCAGCATATTTTCCCTGTGTACTTACTCTAATTATATTTTTGTCTACCTGACTAAGCCTCTGGCAAGTTTGGAACAATGTTTTTGTAGAATTCTCGATCCTTAGTCATTATAGAATGGTACTAATATTTTGCAGAGTATTTGCAGTGTTTTAATGCAGAATGTGTTCTTGCAGCTGTGGACATGAACTTGTTGAGTTACTGTTTTGAAATTTAAAGTAATAAATCTTGAAAATTTATCTGTTATGAAACAAGGCTGCTCAAAAGAGTAATTAATTTGTAATATTGCTTGAACTTACAAAGCAAATTATTCTTTAGAGTGTGGAACAGTCCTTTTCAAAGTCAAATACGGATTTTTTTTCAGTACCCTGATATCTTTTGCAAGTGCATATCGGTCTGAGTATCTGTCCTTGAAAGTAAAATGTTACAACATGATAATGGCATAATGTGTCGTCACGCAGATTAAGTAATTAGAGAGGCTATACAGAACTGTTTCTCATGCAAGTCTGATTATTGACAGTTCTTTCAAGAATTATAGGTCTGTAAACAGAAGCTATTAACCTTCCTGTTCTCCAAAATACAATGCATCAGCTCAAGGATGCAAATGTGATTGTGCAGAATAAACAGTCAACTCATCTATCATTTGATGAACATCTGGACATAAAGAGGAGGCAAACTGCTGATACAAATTTGTTAATAAATAGGACTTTCAGGATGCAGCAAAGGAGGAATTGGACAACTTTTGAGGGCTGAAGTACTAAAAATAGACTGTTCAGTACAATATGCAAGGTCATAGTCTGGGGGGATAAATTGAGTGTTGGTTTTTTAAAGGGGAGCTTCGTCTATTAGCTCTGTTATTTCATAAAAAACACTTTCCACTGTCCCAGAATAAGCCAGTACAGTAAGGAAGTAAGGTAAATGTGGTCCTACATTGTATCAGGAATTTTTTTTCTGTAGAGAGAGAAGGATATTACTGTAGTTGTATAGAACTTACCTGAACTAATGCATGTGCTCTTTCTGCTGCTAAGCTTTGTATTTGATAGCAGTGTTCTCACTTTAAAGTATTAGCTGTCTCTCACACCAAACCCCTCTTGTGTAGCTTAAAATTCCCCCAATATCTCTCCTACAATTTGCATATATAAGACATTGTCATCGAGGTGACACGTTCTGTCACATTTTTTTCTTCTCTTTAGCTGGCAGCTATAGGTATATCTGTAAACAGTTGTTACTATAATTGCATATAATTAAAAAGTTTGAATATACTCTCTTACTTTACTAAGTAAAATAAACACTATCTGCTGGTGTTTTACCAGTGGATATTTTCTCATTGTTAGCAATTCTGTTTTTCAGTGTCAGGGTTTCAGCATTATCTGGTTTTCATCATCAAAGCTAATAAGAGGGAAAAATTATTTTACCCAATTTTGAGTGACAGACAGCATTAATAGGTATTTTGGGGTGTGTTATTAGTATTTTTGTCCTGCTTTGACTAATGAAGCCAAAAGGGTGAAGGGAGAGTAGCACAATAAAGTAGCTTCATCAGAATGTCCGAGAGGGCTTTCACATTATAATCCCTTTTAGCACTTGAGGGGAAAGTATTTCTGGGTTTCTTCTTATTCCTAGTCACTTTGCTTTCTGGTGTATTTGTATTAAAAACAGAATAGAAAATATTCCTGTAGTAGATCTCTCCTGGCTTCACTCTATCTTTCTGATCAGCTAGAACAGTCCCTTGGCTGCAGTATGTTTACACTCCCAAGGTAGTGTTCAGTAGATCCTGCACAGCAGCTACAGATTTAACAAGTAAGCCTGTCAGTTCCTGTGTGGTGGAAATTCCAACAAGCTTTAAAAGGAATGATTTGACAAGCAAGATTGTGCTGTTGTTTTGAATAATACGGTAGTTGCATTTACATGAGAAATGCAAGAGCAAGAAACAAGTGTTTGTTGTTCAGTTGGTTTGAGATCTGCCTGGCTCACTGGACTGTCTGCAAATGCTAGCAGTCCCCAACAACACGCGTTCTGTTAGCAGCACCTGGCTTTAGCCTGAGTAATAGATTCTGGCTCTGTGCCTTTTCACACAGTTTAATTTGCTAACTAAATATTAGCTGATTACAGCAATCGGCTTTGGTCTCAACTTTTAGGTGAAAAAAACCCACCATCTAGCTTTTTTTAATGAAGCAAAATGAAAATTGATGTAAGTGCAGAAAGTACCTTGAGCTAGGTGGTAATCTGCGCACTGTCTGCTCCTTGGGCTCTTTGACTGTTTCCAGTCTTAACCTGTAGCTGCTGTATGGGGGTCGGGAAGGAAAGGAGAGGCCCTTACAGAGTTGTAAGACTAAATAATGTCCTTTTCATGTTAAACCTGGTTTTTTCCAGCCAGGCTTAACTCCAGTACTGAAGTAAGAAACTTCTAATTTTTGATTATCAAACAACACAAACAGTATTTTGATTTAAAAGTGTGAATATAAATTTTTCTCCTAATGAAAATCTCACTTAGCAGCCCTGCATATTCTCACACAGGAAATAAAATGGCTTTATTTCCAACTAGATGGTTTAACAAAATTTCCTAACCATTGGATCAAGAACTGCCATGGTAGTCTCAGTGATTATCATGTTGGAGTCCAGGTGGCTTCCTCAAGTGCATAGGAATTTCCATGAGCATCAGGGGTTTTGGAAAATGTACTGTAATTTAGTAAGTGAAAGGATTGAATCTCATTTATTTTTTTAATTACTATTCTGATGTTTATTTTAATTTGTGAAAAATAAAATCCCAAAGTTGATAACCCCTGAAAACACACTTAAACTGCAAACTTATCCCATATGTATATTGCCAAGTAGTTATTGTCTGCCTAGTGCTCTCTCCACGTAAGGCTTTCTGCTCTGAATTCTGCCCAAGTGCCCTTCACAGACCATTTTGTCTGTAAATAGCAGCAAAAGGAACTGAATTAATGAACTAGCAATTTTAGCTTCTTTTAAAATCAAAGTATTTTTCTTCACTGTGTATATCCAGCAACCTTGACTTGTGTCTATGACTGTGAGGTGCGTCTCCATTTCCTCAGATTTTCCTCACACATTTAGACACTGTGATCTTAGGTATTGTTATGTGATAGCCAGAAGAACTGTCATAGAAAATAAGCAGGTGGAAAAAAGTGCCTGCAATTTTTAGATGATGGCCAGAGCATGGTGTAATTACACCGCTGTCTTTTGGTGATGTTTGCTTTTCCCTAAGTCAAATTCACATGTTCCTACTGTGGTGCCAGTCACACGCTGTTTTATCCACAGGAAGGCTTGGATCCCTGTCTCGGAGAGATTCCATTGTGATTTTGACTTTAATGTTAAAAGTGACTCCTACTCCAAGCCATGACTTATGGTAAAAAGTGCGGACATTTTTTGTTTCCACCTGCTTGAGAGGTTTGAGAGTAAAGATTTTTTTCCATTGGAAATATTAACTGAAAAAAGTTTCCTTTGTGTGTTAAGAAAATTTATAACATTTGTTTGAAATAACCAGTGGTTTTATGTCATCAAAATCTTAAATTCTTGCTAGCATAGGAATAGAAATCTGGTTTTTTCACTGTCTTGTTGCACAGCAATTTCAGTATTATGACTTAAGTCATGATTTTAAACTTTCAACTGCCTGGGAGAAGGAAGTGCGAAGACCTGCATTTTATGCTTTGGGTGGTCTTTAGATGATGCATTTGGATAGAATTGATGCTTTTGTGAACATTATGATAGATTTTTGACTTTTGAAATGTCTATAATTATTTTGTAGGCTATATATAATGTATCTATTTTTATGTGACTTTAAAACGCTGCTTTTTGAAGGGCTTTTGGGAGGGTTGTGCATTTTGAAGTCTTTTGCCAAGAATTATCAGTAGAGAATTTAATGTGCAGTAAGAATAAACATGTGTAAATAAACATGTGAAAGGTGTATAGTGTTTCATACTTTTATTTGTGTGTTTAAAATACTTCCATATCTCCTAAATTTTTAGCTGCAGCATGAGAAAGCTGAACTGGAGCAGCATTTAGAGCAGGAACAGGAATTTCAAGTGAACAAGCTGATGAAGAAGATTAAAAAACTGGAAAATGATACAATTTCGAAGCAGCTCACCCTGGAGCAGGTAACTCCTAGCTTTCAGAATTATAGGACTGTAAAACAAGGGATTCTGAAAAAAAACAACAAAAAAACAACCAAAACTTGTTTTGTATTAGATTTGACTTAATTTTTCAAGTATGTAAGAAACTGGGCGATGTCAAGAATATAGAAAAAAAGTCAGTTTGACTTTCAAAGCAATAAATCATTAACATAATTTATTATGAGAAACTTTGATTAATATTTTTTCATGGTCATTATAACTTTTAGTACCCTTACTGCAGGCTGTCATGTCTGCTGGACAGCTGTAAGTTTTGCAAATGCAACTTTTTTGTAAGTAATGCTTCTTGTTGCTGTTAATCAGCTTCCACTCTCATGCTGCTAGTGAGAAAAAAAAACAGTGGTTAAGCACAACAGTAAACAATATGTATGTGGTCTAGTTGTGCTCTAGGTCACCTTTTTGTGGCAGCGTGGATAGTCACAGGACTCAAACTGAGAGATACCAGCTGTGTGTATACTTAAAAAGATTTGAGATTTAATTACATCCAACTCCCTTTCTCCCTAGACAGTTACAAGGATTGCAGAGGTAAAACAACACTTGTTTTAGCCATGTTTCTACTGGAAGTGTAGACAGTGGGATTGCTCTTATGTCTAATACTGGGCACGTGCATCAAAGCATCTCAGTGGCATTAGTAGGAGTCCTTTTGACTTAAAAGGTGAACTGATGAAACATATAGACTTGTAAAAGAACTTTGTTTTTTCTGGCCTGCGAAAGTCCAGTAATTTCCGTGGTGTAAATATAGTACATTATTTTTTACTGTTCTCATTGATGTGGATTTGCTGCTGGTAATCTGAATTTCTACCAGTTTTGTATGATTCTCCTCTTTCTGTTGACATTGTGGATAAATTAAGTAATGGCTATCTTAATGATAAAATGTTTTTTCTGGATTCTTATGCTAACATTCTATATGGAGAGATCTATGGAACAAATTGAAAAATAGAAAGGTAGGAAGATGAAGTTGCCAGCAAATCCTCAAGCAGCATGGAAATTAGTGTGAGATTGAAATAACTCTCGTAGCCACAAGGTGGTGGTGGTGGCCACTTGATGAAAATGTGAAGTAAGCTTATGTATTTAGCTGGTTTAGACTTTGAAATGTTAGCATGAGCCACAGCTAAAATCTTGATGGTATTTATTTTCATATCATTGTTCTTGGCAGCCAGACTTGTGAAATCATAAAATTTGAGACTTGTTGCTACATCAATGATAGATTGTTCAAAAAGCATGGATGCTCAAAGTTCTTTCTCTCAAATATCTGACCTTGAAAGCTTACTTTGTTTATGAAGATGTTAAATTTGGCTGTCAGTCTTACTTAGCAATTCCATGTGTATTTACGTAAAGCAATATGTACCTTTTTCTCTTTCAGTAAAGTATAGTAAATCTGAAGTTACTCTGAACTTCAACATGCTTTCTTCTCTTACACAAATAAGAATAAAAGCTTATTGTGCTAACTAACCAACTGAAGCAACTGCTTTCGTGGCATGTGCCATACCTAGCAAGAAGTAAACAAGTTGTGAGCAAAGCAATGTTTCCTTTTTTGTACATATAGGGAATTAAGGAAGAGAGATTGCCATATCACTTCAACATAACCTTTGGGAGACCTGTTAAACAGGGCTTGGAAGGAGCAACGCTTTGAATATAATCTAGGGCTACATTACTAGATCTGTCCCTGTAGTCAGTGAGCAGATAGTTACAACACATGTTCACTAAACTTCTATTTTTTTTAAATATGGAACATGAATTATCTATGCTTTATGTCCTTCCTTCTTTGCTTTCTCTCATCTGAGCTGCTTATGCCACAGATGATTCACAGGCAGACAGTTTGCAGCAGTGACAGTTGCATAGAATGTTATTCCTAAATAAAAAATTTAGTTGGATCTTATGTTTCAAATGGGACCTGACTTAATTTTCTCAAGTCAGCTTGAAGTGGCAGAACATTTTTCTGTGAAGGCTAATGGTGAAGAAATTTGCAACATGTGACTGTTTCATTAACTGAATGTCTCAGTTAAAATTAGCAATAATGTTCTGTGTTATAGTTCAGTGGTTTGATAGGAAATAAATAGCTGTCAGTTTTGTCCTGCAGAGGCCAAGTTTGTGTAGTCTTGCCGTTACTCTTTTAAACTGCATTTCTATTTCATACAGTACAGTAAGAAACTAGAATTGATGTAGTTAGGAGATGAGAAATAAGAACTAAAGTACTAATGATAATCTCCTTTGCTTCTTTGAAAGGAGAAGAACCTGAAATGTGTAAAGTCTTCTGGAAAGATGTTCTTGGACAGCAGCAAAGAATTAAAGCTACAAAGGAGGAGGGGCAGATGAGAAGCAGAGAAGCAAAATTTGGGATAGTGGGCTTAGGCAGAAATCATAATTGACTTTCATTTATTTGGTAGATCTCCATTTCAGGAGAGAACAGTTGTGCTTGTTAGTAATTTGGCAAGAAGACTGAAGAAGCAGTAATCCAGGAACACACAGACAATAGATATTTAGCTGCATTTTGAAGTAAAGTAAGTGTATGCGTGAAAGAGAGAAAAGAAACACAATTTTTGGTGAGGAAGGTTAAAAGGGATTTTTCCTTCCTCTGAAGGAAAGGTTAAGGTGCAAAAAATCAAGCAGTAATTCACAGAATGTTTGAGGTTGGAAGTGACCTCTGAAGGTCATGTAGCCCAACCACCCTGCTCGAGCAAGGACTCCTAGAGCACATGAACCAGGATTTTGTCCAGACAGTTTTTTAATATCTTCAGGGATGGATATTCCACAACCTCTCTGGGCAGCCTGTTCCAGTGCTAAGTCACCCTCACAGTAAAGTTCTTCCTTATGTTCAGGTGAACTTTGTTATGCCTGTTGCCTCTCATCCTACTGTTGGGTGCCAGTGAGAAGAGTCTGGCCCTGTCCTCTGGAGACTCTCCCTTTAGATATTTATAAATGTTAATCAGATCCCCTCTGACTCGTCTCTTCTCCCCGCTGAACGTGCCCAGCTCCCTCAGCCCCTCCTCATACGAAAGATGCTCCAGTCCTTTAATCATCTTAGTTGCCCTTCGCTGGACATGCTCCAGGATTTCCATGTCCTTCCTGTGCTGGGGAGCTTTAAATCTTTGTTTCACAACCCAGTTTCTTTGGTGTTTCATCAGAGCATGTCTGTCAGCCTTCAGTGCACAACACAAGGCTTGTTTGTATATTGTTGCTGGTGGTTTGACTTTGCCATTGTGCATGCTCACCCGTATGCAGATTTCCAATTAAAGGACTCCCCTGCCTTGGTGATGGTTGCTATAATACTAAATGTAATCTTAGATTTTTCAAAACCAAGGTTATAAATAACTTACTCTGTCTTCAGATTCCAGTGTGCTCCTCTTTATACCATTAAATGAAATAGATTTATTTTTACCAGTATGTTTCTGTGGGTTTGTTAGATTGGTAACATTTTGTAAAAAAACTATGTCAGAGCAGGTGAGTCTAAACCATGCTGCATTGAAGTGATGCAAACTCCATTGCTGCAGAGGTAGTGATGTGTAGTCAAACCTTTTTCATCATGTATTTATATAGATAGCTATGCAATGTCGTGAAGATCTGGGTGTTGGTAATGTATCTCCTGGGGCTGAGCCGTCGGCCTTTGTACCACCCCAGCTCCTGCTGGTGTGGGGAGCAAAGTGTCAGTCAGGATCCAAATTTTCATCCCTCCTGTGAGGCTGAAGCGTGTTGCTTCCATCTGTGATTCTTCTTACTGTGGACAGTAAATTCAGTTTAAACTTCAGAGATGCATGGAATAGGAGATGTCTTTGAATAGGCTTGTCCTGTCATCAGTGACCACCTGTCCAGGTTTCAAGCTCCTCCTTGTTGGCCAGAGACAGCAAGTTCTGTGAGAAAAATTTCTGTTAAGGAGATGACAACTGTGAAATTCCTGAATCTCTTGATTTTTTCACTGGCTCTGTGACCAGTGTGTTGTGCCTGGTTTTTGTCTCTTCTCCACCTTCTCCTTACTGTTGTAGAGCATCATGTAAAATGGTGGTGTTATAGCAATGATCTTTCCTAATGACAGTTCCTTGCAAAAAATAGATTTCATAATTTTCATTGATTGTTTTCCCTTTCCAGCTAAGACGTGAGAAGATTGACCTTGAAAATACTTTGGAACAAGAACAAGAAGCACTAGTGAATCGTCTCTGGAAGAGGATGGATAAGCTTGAAGCAGAAAAACGGTTTGTCTTGTTGCAGTGTATTTGTTACTGTGGGAGAGATATCATTTAATACTTAATATTCTGGATTAAATGTGTTCATCTCTGTCCCATAAGTGTTGTTTAAATCTGTGAAAACCTGGAAGTTAAAGCAGTTGTAAAGCTCCTTGTTTATATGATGCCACATCCTTGATTGCTTAAAGTAGATGAAACTAAATCGTATAAGAAATGACCTCAGAGAAAGTAACATGGTATTTTAGTGTGTTTGTTATATGAGAAGGTCCCTATCTGCTTAAAGAAAACTTCAGGTTTTTCTCAGTGATGTGCACTCATATCATTGAGACTTCCCACTGGTTCTTCAATAGAAGTTAAGACAGTGAGACTTTTTATTCTTGGGAAAGCTAAGTTTAAAAATATATATTAAAGCAACCCTGTCTTTAACACTATATTATAAGAACTCAGTTTTTGAGGGGGGTAGGGGAGAAGAGATGACTAATACCTTATTTTCTTTAACGCGTTTAAGGACAGTTATGCTAGTGTGACTCTGTGAATCTTGACTGGGGCCTCAGAAAATACCTGAGCCTAGGTGAACTGCAGGTTTTGTAGTTTTATTTTGCAGAGCCCTGCTGTGTGGAAGGTGCTCTGAAGACCTACATGTGATATTTAACAGTGGTAAATCCATAGCAGCATGGGCCTTTGGTAGGACTTTTTTGGATCTTTGATTTAAAGACGCCTTTAAGCCAGACTATTTCTGGTTTAATTTATCGCAGTCTGTGTGCCTTCTTATGAGGAGCTATGGTGCAGTCAGACCATGCTTTAGTACCACTTTGTATGGTATGTGTAAATACTAGACCATCCAAAGAGTTGTGCTTGCATAGTGCTGTCCCTGTTCTTCAGGGCAGAGTTGGATCTGGCCAATCAGCGTGTTTCTGTTGAAGAACAGTTTCATGCTTTCAGACTGAAAAATACTTCATATGTTAACTCCAAAAATAATAATTTAGAACAATTGATATCTACCATATGCTTATTTCATTGTAAGAGAAGTTCATTACTCCTGAATTTACAATCAGTTATTTGAGGTATTTGAAACCTTGACTGGTTTACCAGGAATACCTTTCTGTTTGGAGATTTATTTAATTTTTTTAAAGGAGACTGTTTGACTATGCTTCAGAAAATGTCTGTGAAGTTTTCTCTTTTGATAATGGTGAAAGGCAAAAAAGCTTGTGTTTCACCATAGACATCCTTTACTCATCTTTTCATCTTGAATGCGTTCTTCCTCTAAGAACATAAATGTAAAAACTCGTAAGAGATTAAATTAATTTGTTTAGAAAGGATTTTGTGGAATAAGTAGGGCTTGCATATATAAAACTGAGTTAATTATGTATAGTCCAGAATTTGTTTTTCCTGAACTATATGCAGAAATATTTGGGAGTGCCAATATCTGAGTATTTTAGAAAATCCTTCTACATCTGGACAACAAATTTTACCCTTTTAAAAAATTTTGAGTTAAAAAAGAAAGCATTATAAATCCTCCCAAAATTCTCTTCCCAAAACCAGTAGTTAAAATAAGTCTTATATACCTGTCAGAATCCTTGCAGTGGCTTCTGGAAGATTTAAGGGGTTTTCTTTTCATTAGAGTTGAAGGTAAAGTTTGAACTATTTTTCATACAGAATTTTGCAGGAGAAATTAGACCAGCCAGTATCTGCTCCACCATCACCCAGAGACATATCAATGGAGATAGATTCTCCAGAAAATATGATGAGACATATCAGATTTTTAAAGAATGAAGTGGAGAGGTTAAAGAAACAACTGAGGGCTGCACAGTTACAACGTGAGTAAAAAACTTGTTTTAAATCTTTTTAAGTTTGTGTAATGTGTATATATCCCTTCATGAGTTGGAATTTAAGGTAGAAGTGGGAAAAAATTGGGCAGGTTTGTATTAAAACATTTTCATAAATGTAGTATTACTGCTCACTGATGTATTTATACTGCAGTTTGGGTTCTTTTAGCTTTACTAGAAGAGTGTCTGGATGAATCAACAAATGTTTTTCTAATATTTGGGGCCAGGAAAAAAATGCTTCTATCTTTTTTCATTTTTTTCAGAGACTTAGCAGTGTTTCAACATAAAGATTTTTCAAAACATACTTATGGCCTATTTTAAGAGTTTTGTTATGAATTAAGAATTACTCGAAAGAATTAACAGCTAGCAAAATAAGTTCAGTTGTATGTAAAATTTAACTTCTTAGTGATTGCAGCTACCTTTAATAATTGTTTGTAGCTGTGTTAAACTAATTGTTCAGGCAGCTATTTGACTTCGCAATATGGGAGAACAAGTAATCTTATTTTCTTCTTAGCTATGCAAGATCGCTTTGAAGGTGGACAGAATAAATAGTTGTGTAGAAGTCTGTGTGTTTCCCTTGTGAAAAGTGTCATGGACCCTTGACCAGAAGTGGAAAGCCTGTTTTTTGCCCTGCCTTTCAAGAGAAGAGGTTGCGGCTCTGAGCACATGGTCTCAGCTGTCAAGAAGGTCGCTTGTACCTTCCTGTGATCTTTGCAATGCCAGTCATTCATTCCTTCATGCTAAATCTAAAATTTCTATCCAAGTTTCATCAGTTCTGACTAGTTCCTAGTCAGTAGCATTATATTTCAGTTGATAGGCAAGTAGATATCTAACCATATAGACAGGAGAATTTGAGTGCGTGGGCAAGAGGCAAGATTCTCCCCCTCTAGTGTGCTGTCTTGACAAGCTAACTGGAGTATTTCAACCCATGTTTAGAGACATAGCTTGCCAGAGGCAGTGGCCTTCCTTAAAGACAGAGATGATGGGGGAGTGCTCTTTGCAGGGACCTTGTGCGCAAGTTTGTGGTATTAATGATTCGTGTCAGTTAAAAGAAGATAAGGACTGCTAATCTTTGTACTTGTCAGTTCTGCACTGCAGCCTTCCCTTACTGAACTTCGGAATGAGAGCGAGGCCTTAGATTTAAAGTACTCTTTGTACACGCCTAGCTTAATTAAATTCATTTCAAGTATTCTTTATTACTTTTAAGTGGTTTCTTTTTGAATTACTGTGATTCAGAGTAAAAATCTAGAAGAATTTAAAATAAAATTCTCATTGACAATATGATCTAGGTTTTAAAAGTA
>NW_010322122.1:35841-38946 GCF_000700745.2 Antrostomus carolinensis
ATATTGATAGAAATGGTGGATGTGCTAGCCTGCAAGCAGAAGATGAAACTGAAATCGTGTTAGCAATATGTGGTCATTAGAGTTTTATTCATAAATACTTAATAAAATCTACTTACTAAATTCTGATATTGGTATTACATTTTGTATTCCTGAAGCACTTACTTCTAATCTAGTCTAGGAACTGTTTTGGTATAATAGTTTAAAATAAGTGATACTGTTACATTTAGAAGTTATATTTCCACAGAAGAGCAATAAATCATGTAGTGTTGGTCTGGGAACAGTCTTCTAAAACAAGAATATTCTTTTGATTTAAGAGTGCTGCATAAAGAAGTGATCACAAAGCATGATGAATTGTAATTTTTTTAATATCAAGGAATTGAGTCTGAACTTGATTAAACATTAGAAAACCTCACAAAATACACTGTCATAAGCCTTAATCATGTGTTCCATTTTATTTAAATAATCTGTCAAAATGCTTTATAGCTTCCCATAATTTGATTTTATCACTTTATATAGCCTGTGATACCAGAACATCTCAGTGATGTTTGCTGAACTTGTTTAGAATTCCAAACTCAAATTGCCCTGTGATGTAGAGAGTAAACCACTTGTTGGCTTTTAATGTTGATGTATGTTCTGCTGGCCAATCTCTGTGATAAAATGTGAAATTGAAAGATTGCTATAGAATACATATAAGGTAGCAATTTAATACAAGTTTGAGTGTTTTGAGTTTCAGAACCTGTTTATGTGAATACATCTATATTAGGTATTTATATAAGTATTTATATATATATATATATATATTTATCCAAGCCTGGTTCATATTGAAACACCATATAAAAGTTTTGTTTTGTTTTCAATTATTTAAGTGTGGTTTAATGTACTAGACTATTTAAAAGCTATTATGTAAATATACCTTTAAAATAATTTCTTCTGTGTGTTGAAGTAAAATCTTTGTAAACATGGAATAACATTATTTTAATGGAGCAGGAATCATTGTATTTCTTCTTTATGGTTTTGTTTGGGGTTTTTTTCTTCATTACTTTTTTCCATTCTTTTCAAGTTCATTTAAGTAAATACTTAAAACTTGTTTTGCTTTTCAGCTTTTTTTTCCAAAATCGCTGTCAACCAGTAATTTATGCTAGAAGCTACTGTTCTGAATTAGGCTTTGAACTAATGATTTACAGATGAGAATTTTGAATGATGCATCCTGAGCATTTTCTACACCCTTATTCTTGAAGTACTAGAGTAAAATTAGGCACAACATATTTGCCTGTCTGTGAAATTGAATTTTAATCAAATTTTAACAAAATTCTGAATTTCAGATTCAGAGAAGATGGCACAATATTTAGAAGAGGAGCGACATATGAGAGAAGAAAACTTGAGACTTCAAAGAAAATTACAGAGGGAAATGGAACGCAGGGAAGCACTCTGCAGGCAACTATCAGAAAGTGAATCCAGCTTAGAAATGGACGATGAAAGGTTTGTATTTTCTAACCATGCAGATATGTTGGCATTGAGCATGTTAATCAATACTCATACTTCTTTTTGAATATTATAGAATAAGTAATATTTATAGAACTAAATAAGTAATATTTATAGAAGTAACCTGTATATGGGTTTAAGATATATATATCAAATTTTAGCGTGGTCCAGGAGTATCTTCAGTAGAATTGTATCTAACTTGCCTAGAAACTGGATTAGTTTTAGCAGTGAGAAATAAAATATTTATATCTGAAGATTGCTTAGGGTTTTGATAATGTATATTGAAATAAATATAGCTGTGGAGTTGAGATTCAGGATAATTCATAGTACCTTTGTTTTGCTCCTGACTTGCTAACTGCAAGGAATTCTGTGAGGTAGGAACAACATCCTTACTTGTGGCTAATTTGTCCTTTGCAGGAAGTAAAATGTGTGCAGCCAAATACAGAGGGATACTGTGTAAAGCCTCAGAGAGAGGAAGCATTTCCAGAACTGTTGGGTAGTTCTTGAGGTCCAAACCATAACATCCTTGATTTTTTTTCTCTATTGCAAGCTGCATTGCTTGCACTGACCTTACAGATAATCTTGAGTTTTTCATGATTTTACGTTGTGCCTTTTACTGTGTTCTCGTGTCATAGTCATATGACACTGTTATATCTTGAAAGAGGTTTTTAAGTACACTTTGAATAAAACATTCTTTATTCTTAACGAATGTTCATTATTTTGTTCTACTGTTTTACATAAATTTGGGATTTTTAGTGGTCCTTTAAAAAAAAAAAAAAAGTTACTCTGTTGTGTATTCTTCTGATACTGAGATATTTCTTCTTGGGTCATCAGTATATTTGTTATAAGCCACAATTTACCAGAAACAAAGTATCAGATAATTTGTTTCAAGAAGCACCTTTAAAGTTCAAGTTAGTGTTTTCATTTTGATGAAAGGTAAGGCAACTCACAGTAGCATCTGGTATTAAGATGTAGTGAATGCTATATAAATTAAATCATTAGAAACACAGGATTCTGGTGTTTGATTCTACTTTTATTGGCCTACTCTTTTCTGCCAATATTTACAATGTAATAGAAACACAGTCAAAATCTAAATCTTATGTGAATTACCAGCATTAATCAAAAAAAGTAGAGTATCCTAATATTTTTTTTGTCAACTGGTTGTAGGTAATGGTAATCAATAAAATGCAGGAAAAACTGATTAACTATTCTGTACTTCTAAAAAAATTCATTGTCACGTTGATTTTCTTGGTACTACAAAGGTGTGACAGGATCGCTCCAAAACAGGTATTTGCAGTGTAAGTAGTACAAAGTAAAGGGAAGGATGAAGCAGGAGTTAGAGTGGTTAATCTTAGGAGAACTGTGTAGACAAAATAATCGCGGAACTACATGCAGTAATGATTTTAAAATGTAAATTTTTGTCAGCTTATGTTGTCTTCCTAAAAATGATGGTGGTGATGGATCAGGTATCCATTTTTTTCAGTTGCATTCTGTTAGCTGATGATAATTATTTTTTCTAGATGGGAATAGATGAAGATACTTTAGGGAATGTGAAATACACAGCTCTCCCAAAACTTCTTCCTCCTGACTAGCAATCATTTTGCCTTCTCAAACCTCCACCTT
>NW_010322122.1:38990-41854 GCF_000700745.2 Antrostomus carolinensis
ATGCTGTTATTCCATATCACTTGATCTAGGTTCTAGGGTGACAGGAAAATTGTCTTTATGTAGAATAAAATAAGGTAGAATTTATGTAGAATAAAATAAGGTTAAATCACAGACAGCACTGCCTTACTGTAATGCACATACTCTCTGCATTACAAGTTACTCTGTGTTGCAGAGGTAGCCTAGTCAGTTCAATTTGACTATACCTTGCCACTGGTAGCTCTTTAGAAAACTTAGATTTAATTAAACTTTAATTTGCCAGTTTGATAATTTTCTGTTGTTCTCTGTTGCAGTTACTTTTATTATCTGATCTATCCAAATTTAAACCAACTTTGGTATCACTACGGTACTGCCTGTGTTAGGTGTTGTGACTTAGCAACTCTGAATATCCTGGTTAAAAATCAGTAAGGTGCAGTATCAAAACATGTTTCAAACAGTTTATGAACTGGCTCACAGATGTTGAAGTAGTCATCATTGTGAGTTCCATCAAACAGGAATATTTTTAATGCTGTTCCGTGCTGTGGTTTGTTGTTTTTTGGGGTTTTTTTACTGTGATCTGGAAATAAATGTAGCTACTAATTTCTGAGAACACAGTGGTAGAAAGGGAGACAAGTAAAAGTCAAAGGGCTGTTAGGTAACTGATTTTGCCTGCTGCTTTGCTGTGTCCAGTAAAGAAACACAGCTAAATCTAATAATATAAACCCAGGTGCACTGATTTGCAACCATGTGTGCTGGAGAAGATGAGCAGGGGAACCTCTAATCTAGACAATGACCAAAAAATCTAGGTGGAGCGTGCATAATCAAGTCAACCTGAAAGCTGCCAGCCTAGTGCTGTGGAAAAAATACATAAAACTACTTTTGACATATAAACAGTAAGTGGCAAAGTAGGAGCAACTGGTATGATTTTTAATATCTGCTTTAATATAGCACTTGATGGCTGTGAAGAAGCTTCACTGTATTCAGTGAATAAAGTACAAATAAATGCCCCTAAAATTATTACGGGTGGAGAGAAATGCCATGCCTGAGGTTCTGGTCTGTTCAGTTGATCACAGGCAAGTGTGGAAGGTGTCTTGCAATACAGCATAGAAGTATCTTTAGTGGGAAAAAGTCCTGGGTTTGAAATGTCTTTCTGTTCCAGTGACAAAAGACACAATGGGCAAATGGTTGAATGTTGGGACCAGAGGGATTCAAGCAGGAAACTGGGCAGTTGTGAGGCTGATCAGCTGTTGGAACAAGTTACCAATACTTTAATGATTTCTTTTTTTTTTCATCTTTTCATTATTTCAGATTAGTACTTGAATGCCTTTCTAGAAGATATACTCCAGCCAGACAAGCTATTGAGTTCAATTTAGAAATTATGTGTAAAGTGCAAGAATGTAGTATAGGTCAGATTGGATTACATGATTTATACCTCTGGCCTTAACATGTACTAGTCCAATTGTATGCAACTTGTAGGATTTTAACTGCAAATTATTAAGATAAGTTCAGCTATTTCTGTTGAAAGTTAAGACAGTATCTGAGCCTTCAGCAATGATGAGAGTTCCTGTCATGACTTCCTAAAGGTGACTGGTCCTTCTGTAATCTAATGTGATTCTTATGGGAATTGAAAAAAAACACAGTGAAATATTTAAAACATGGCACATTTTAAAACGTTTGATCTAATTATTCTTTACCTTTTTTTGTTAGATATTTTAATGAGATGTCTGCACAAGGATTAAGACCTCGCACTGTGTCCAGTCCTATCCCTTATACACCCTCACCAAGTTCTAGCAGACCTATATCACCTGGTAAATATTTAATGCAGTTTCTAAAATTATCATGTGCATCGCATAATAATACACCCTATTAATATATTTAGGTTGGTAGCCTTTCAAAGTTAGTCTGGAGAAAAAAGACTTCATCATAAATGTAAGAATAGTTTTGCCTTAGATGTCTTCTAGAGCAGTATGTTTTCGGATGGTTCTGTTTTACACTGTGAACAGATATTAAAGGTCATTTAAGTAGCTATCATTTGAACTTTTTTTTTCTCTCTCTCTTTTTCTCTCTTACTGTCTCTTCTTTTGTGTTTTTTCTTTTTTTTCTTCCATAGAGGTTGCCCAACAGGATGCATAGTTCAAACAGAACTCTGGAGTTTGATGGTGAACTAGTAATGAGACTGCTATTGTGCTCTGAATCAAAACTTCTTATAGAAGTCTAATCTTGAATGTTTTGGAAAAAAGTCAATTTCCGTTTCCCTTTAGTAGAGAAATGGCTTTTGTACTTCTGCTATTTCATGTTGTAAAACAGTAACATATTGAAGACACTTCTGCATGCCCTGCTTTTCCAAGTTCCACTTCAGAACCTGTCAGAGTCCTACAGTAAGGGCAAATGGGATGTGCTCTGTATCAACACATTCTGCAAGATGAGATTGAGATGTTTTATCTAACAGGTCTGCTAGAACCTATAAAATGTTTTTAAACTCTTTAATTTTCAAGACAGACTTTAGCTTTTTAGAAGGACTCAAAATAGTTTTCATCCAGGTGTTACAAAAGGAGTATGTATGTGTGAAAACTAGCCATGGCCTTAAGTCATGTTACAGTGATAGAGGTAAGCATTATGATAGCGTTTTTCTAGAGGTTTTTGGGCTTCTGAAATGAGCCAAATAACTTGACTTTCAGTGTTTTGCAAGGTATGTTACCAAGAAAAGGATGTATGTTTTCCTGTCCTTTTCCTGTAAGAGGGTGTACAGAAACATAGTCATGCTAACAGCTGTTCTGGAGTAACTGCTTTGGATGTTTGTGGTTATACATGTGCAGCCTTCATAGTAATACAGTGTTCAACTGCACATTGTATCTGCAGTCCACACAGTGGTTATAATTAAAAGTATG
>NW_010322122.1:41892-53075 GCF_000700745.2 Antrostomus carolinensis
CCTAGATTACCTAGAAATGCACCCAATTCAGATGCTGATGCGTCAGTACAGGAGTACTCTGTCAGTTTATTCCTACAGTAGGACTGAAGTGCATTCCTTGCTCTCTGTGGACTTCCCATCAGTAGTGCTGCGTTCTAGTGGGAATTGGATCCCTCAGACAGGCGATGCTGAAACACTGTCTGAAGCAGAGTTAAAAATAGAACAGCTGAAATGATCGTTTCTAACAGAGTTCACAGTTTTGGTAGTGTTGATACAGTAAAGGTTCCAGGCTAGCACCTCTGCAGAGGCAGCTACATTACTCTCCTTCACATCTGATAAATTAATATCCACAGTTGGGAAGTTTCAGGCTTCAGAAAAATAGAAACAGTAGTTTCTTAGAGAACTAATGAGATCAATAGGGAGTTTTGTACAGCTGTCTGGTATGTATGAATGCAGTAATGGATGAGAACAAATAGTTTTTTGAAAATACTTTAAATATAAAGTAGTGCAGTAAGACACTGTCAAAAGTATCAGCACAGAATAATACATCAGTTATAGTTTGCATCAAGTAATTGTATGACCTGGCATGTTTTGCTTGGGAAATGATGTGCCTGAATTTGCAGAAACATAATTTGAAACTGGTTAAAAATGCTATAGTTTCATATTGATAGCCAGTCAGGTTTAATTGGGTCAGTTTCTGGCTCCTGAATCCCAGAGCGTTTTGTGCTTGCGTGGCTTAAGATGTTGGTTTTGAGGACTCTTTCAAGCTGAGATACTAGTGAGATTTCTAGGGCGGTGTATAGACTTGGAAGATCATGGAAGTATTGCTACTTCTAGGCAGCTGAGGATTAGTTACTGTAATTACCAGTTAGTCTTAAGTCTAGATAAACTTTTATACTCTGCTTCTGCAGCTAGGCTAGATAGAGATTTTGGGCTGCCGAGATGAGCTACATTGGATGCATGTGCACTACGCTGTTACCACTTCTTTGACTGCCATGTAGACTTGCATTTGTTAAACTTTTGGAGCTGCTGTATCCCAAAGCAGTCCAAAATTATAATGTTGCAAAGGTGACTTAAAGCATATTTTTTGCCTTTTATTGTTCTGAGCTCTTGTCTCTGACTTGCAACACATTGTCACCTACCTGAACACTGACTTGTTTCTGTCCTTGTGCTTACAAAAGTGCTTAGTTATAAAACATGTGCTGTAGAGACAATTAAGATTGTGTAGTCAAAAGCAGATTAATTTTGTTAACTACTCTAAAGTGACAGTGGTTCCACTGGAGTTACTCGTGGTTTGCACCAGACATACATTGGGGATGTAGCAGAATCAAACTTAGAATCGAAGGAAGCAAGCTGAGTATGTTTTCTTAGATGATGTTATTAGTGATTTGAGGCTTGCTTTTATTTTGTTTTTTTTCTCTCGAGATCTTGTCTTGTCAGTTGTAGGCACAAACACCGATATATGCAGTTAAGGACGAAGATGGGTGTTGGTGCATACTGTGCCTGCAGTGGCACTGTTTTGCATTGTTTTATTGTTGAAGTGTGAAAACTGTTAAATCCAATGTGGTGTTATAAAAGTTTAATAGACCTTTAGAAAATTTTTTGGTCATAATTCTCCAAAGCAGTTGCTAGTGTCCAATACTAAACAGCTGATAAAAGTCTTGTCTCCTGCCTTACTGATATTCTTGTCAGAAAGCAATAATGAGCTAAAGGTTTTGGAAAATCTGCTGTTTCGAGAAATACTCAAAATGTTCAGAACACTTAAAAACGTCTGAACTTCAAGCATATGACAGTTGCTGTTTCTGTTTATCTTGGTTAGTTGTACAGGTACTCTGCCTTTTTGTAAATTAGTTCTCACAGAAAAAAAATATTTAGATGGAAAAATTAGATATTTGCAATTCTGAATATTAGGCTTTCCTTAACGTGAATAAAACAAGTTGTAATTTTAAATGCTAGTTGCTAGCCTAGTCCTGCTAGCAACTAATCACAGACTGTTTTAATTTCACAGCCCCAAAGATCTTTGGGTCTCTGCATATAAACGCCAAGACAAAACAGGAGGAAGCCTAGGTGTGGATCTGGCATGCCTTGGAGAAGCCACCTACATCCAGTTTCTTTGTGGAAACTCTTAGTGGCCCAGTGCTGGATGGCTTCTTCAGGCACAAGCTCTCTGCGTCCTCAGACTTTATTTTGTTCAGGGAGCCATTTCCTCTGAGGAGAAATGGAAGGCTGGATGGAAATACTTGTGAACTAAAACTAAGCTGTCAGGGAAACCTTACATTGTTTATGTTAAGTGAAAAGTTATGTTTAACATTTTTTAATTTATGTTTTGAAAGATATGTTAGTTTACTACAAGAAAATAAATTAATTTTACATCATGCTTTTCAGTACAGTGTCTATTTTTAGGTGTCTAATCTGGCAGCATTTCTTAACCTATCATTGATTCAGAACTAAAAAAAATTAAAAACCTTACACTTTAGTTTGTCATATAAACAAGAGTGATGATGTTACCTTGTTTTAACAATTTTTAGGTCTGTCATATGCAAGTCACACAGTTGGTTTCACACCACCAACTTCACTGACTAGAGCTGGAATGTCTTACTACAATTCCCCAGGCCTTCATGTGCAACATATGGGACCATCCCATGGTATTACAGTAAGTACTTAAAGTAGTAAATACTTCTTACCAATGTCAGTTTGGGTTTTTTAAAGTTATGATTGCTTATCCTTAAGCTTTTTTACAAAACATTTTTGTAAGTGTTTGTTTTTGTCTCCTTACTCCAAGATATATATTGCTGCTTTCTTCAACCCTGATTTTCCTCTTCACCCCTCAGAAACTGATTCTTTTTGGAGAACTTTATTTTCTGCAAAGAATAGGTTGTATTATCGTCTTAAGGACAGTAATAGGTATCATCTTATGGATCAGCAGGCAGGGTGTGAGAAGTGATGTTCTAAGCTACTAAGCCTATCCTGGGAAGTAAAAACATTGCTTTCATTTTTCTCCTAGTCTCCACCATCTGACGGATGAGTCATCTGAGGTTGCTCCAAGCTCAGGTTTTCTTCAGGATGACACACAATGCTACCACCATGTCACTGTAACAGGCAGTTAACTCTTATTTTCTGTTCTCATTGGCAAAGAAGAAAGTTAATATTTGTTAGGACAATTTCTTATATCTTTCAACTGGTTTTATTTCCTTTTAACCTCCGACGTTTGATGCGTTTCTACTTAATCATGTTTCTTTTAAATATTTGTGGAGTTTAATGAGCAAACAGAGCCTAAATGTTAACCATTTGGCAAAATACCTTAGAGTTGTTGTATCAAGATGATTTTGATTTTTCTCAACAGGTATAGTAGTATATAAATATCCTGCAAGGCTTTTGCATATATTTATCATTCTCGGATGTAAAAGCATGTTTCAATAGAATTTTTACTAGAATGCTAAAATACGACTGCTTTAGGTAATTGCAAAGGTAATTGTTAATTTCATTGAGCAAAGAGCGATGGGAATGCTACAGTAGTGGGTAGAGCAGGAGGGAAGCCGGAGCTCAGCGGAAAGGTAGAATCCTGGTCCAGATTCAGCCCACTGCTGTATGTCACATGAGTAACTCACGGGAAGATCTTTGTGCTTCTGGGAAACTGAGAACCTAATTTTATAAATAAGTTTTTCAGGGAACTTGTTCTGTTCAGTCTCTGTGAAATACTACTCGTTCTGAAACTGTAAATTAATTGGTGTCACACTGAGTCACAATGCAAAAGATAATCTTCAGGACAAAATATTGTTTTGAGAAAGGTGTTGATAAGTAGCTCTTGGTTTTGTCTTGATACTGAAACCAGCTCCCTTCATATTATTAGATGTATTCAAATACAATAAGTGATTGTGTTTCAGAGACATCAATCAGTTATCGAGATTCCCTTGGCTTTTCACTTAGAGCTTTAATCTATTGTACATAGATAAATAGAAAAATTGATACAATATATGTTATTTGACTAAACTGCAGTTTGATTCTTGACTCTTCATTTTTGATCTCCATTACAGAATAAATTGACTTTACCTGTAGTACATTTGGTGTAGCACTGTAATCCTGTTTCTCTCCAGCATTGATCACCTTTAGTTGATTATTAATTGTGGGTGGGTGGTTTGTCATGCCATGAGGTTCTTGATTAATGCTAACGGGATCGGTAAGTAGTGAGCATTTTGGTTTCAAAAGTGCAGAAGTAAGTGTTGTGTAGTATAATTTATATTTTTACATTGTTAACATTAAAGGAAATTCCTCCACTCATACTAGTTTGTAAAGATAAAGTGGGAGTTAAATCTTTGTGTTTAAACAGACAGGTTGTTGAAAATCTGTGGTTTCTGTTGAGGGGAGCTCTCCAACAACTGCTTCACTCTTGCAGCTCAAAGGGTTGTAATCTTTTTATGTTCTCCAAGGAGCAACTTGTATTATGCTTTGGTCTTGCTCCAATGTGTAAGCTGAGAGTCTTTCAGAAAGCTAGAGATTCTGGGCAGACTCTCTGACATTCGAAACATTCCCACCCACACTCGGGTACCATGTAGCTGGACTTCATATGCCAGCAGTGTAAAGTTAAGAGTTCATTAGCACGTACTGGTTGGGCAAGCACAACTGGGAGGTTCTGTTTGTACAGCTTCTCTCATCTCTTTTCAGGTTACTGGTCATCATAAGTAAACGTATTTTCAGGACGTAACGTCTTGTGTTCATTTCCTGCAAGCTGACAGGAAGGAATGCATGTTCTGTTCAATCCTAAAAATACTTCCCCTTTCCCTTGCTACTCCATTTCAGAGTACCGTTTATTTTACGGAAAAGTTGTATTGTGATTCTTGCAATGTTTTGAAATGGATTCTTCCCATGTAGTTGTTCGGATTTTTTTGTGTTGGGTTTTTTGTTTGTTTGCTTTTAACCTTTGCCAAGCTTAGTACATTGATTAGAGGACTTGCACCTAAAGTTGTTCAGGAGTGTGTTAAACATAATTTCAATATTTGTTCTGCAGAGGCCTTCACCACGAAGAAGTAACAGCCCTGACAAATTTAAACGTCCCACTCCTCCTCCTTCTCCAAACACGCAGACCCCAGTGCAGCCACCTCCGCCACCACCTCCACCACCTGTGCAACCTACGGTCCAATCCGCAGCATCGCAGACAGCCACTTTTCAACATTCAGTGCATCCCTCCTCTCAGCCTTAGTGCATGTGCTCAGCCATCTGTCAGAAGTGGACTCATAACATGGAGCAGTTTACTAAAAGCCAAAGGCTTACTTGGCATATTTGGATTTGACTTATTTGCACTGAGGTTATATAGGCTTCACTGTTAATTGTGTTGTAAACATTTGTATAAAAAGCAGCCAGTGTTGTGGGTCTACAACACTAACTTAACAAAGTTTTCCATCAGTGTTTACTTGAACTACATGTATGTCCATTCTCTGGCTGGAACATTTGCTACTCTGTTTGGTAATACGGCATTATGTCGTTTTGCTTGGCTCCGGAGCTTCATTTTCCTGGCTTTTAGGTTTGTAAAATTAAAGGGATACCTTTTTATATTTTTTCATGACAATTTGCAGAAAATTAAAGGCATGATGGGCTATGTTATAAATTCTGAAATATTACAGTGTTTACCAAGCTTATGGAAAATCAGCACTACGTTTCAGTCATTTGAAATAACAGCTTCTAGTGCAAAAGTGAGTCAGACACCCTAATCAATGCCCAAGAGACATACTCTATTGTATTATGTAGTAAATAAGCTTAATTCAGCACACAGGACACATCCATCATACTTCTGTTTAAAAGCACCTCAAACGTATGGTACAGTCTGAATTTTACAGTGAGGGAACTGGCTTGTTGGAGTCTGTGGAATGTACAATTCGTAGACCTTAAGATTTGATGATTTTACTTGACATTTATGTTAACCTGTAAGCTGCCCATACTGTATGATCTGTCGCAATTAACTTCGGTAAGTGTGGTCCTGTCCACAGGTTACTGAGAGATTATTAAAGTGTGCTCTTTGATTTTTTTTTTTGCTGCAGAAGGCAATGTGATTGTAGAGAACAGCTGATGATAATTTTTTTTTTTCTTGTTAAAATACATTTATTGTGATTCCCCTGAAGCAAAGTTTGAACAGGTATTCTAAATGTTCAAAAGTCTGTAGAAAATAAGGTATAAGATGAGCATATAGGAATATATTGGTGTAACAGCCAAAATGTTGTATTGCTTGGTAGAAACAGAGTACAAGAAAGTAGCACAAAATGGCACTAATGAATGCTTATTTAGCAGCCTAAGCCGGTACAATGTATAAAGAAATGTGTTCTGAATACATTATTTCCATTCATTTAGCACAAATAAATTGGTTTCACTTTGCAGTGGAACAAAGTGTCACTTCTTGATATTGACATCTTAGTTATATTTTTCTTGAGGTTCCTGTTGAGTACTGAGGTTTATATATTATTGCTGATTTTAAGTGGTTTACCTCATATATATGGATATGTGGGCCATGGAAAATGACAAGAGAATGTTTATTTTATGAGAATATGTATCTGGCTATAATCAGAGCAGAACATGAGTGATTTATCTTTTGTTTACAAAAGTTTGTTTGACATACCTAATGCTTTATTAAGGACATTTTTAAGAAGGAAGTACAGCATTCTGGTAATATACTAACACTTATATTTTTATGTTTGCCGCTCACCTATTCAGTAAGAATTGCAAACTGAAAATCTTTATAAAATTAGTGCTCTAAATCAAAATAATAAGTTAAAATAAAGTTGTAAAAGGTTCAGCTTAAGGCAAAACTAGAATTTCTTCACTGTAGCTATGTATTTTCAGCTCTGAGAGAATTTAGAGAAATGCGTATATAGTCTATTACACTTCTTAAACCAGGACGGGATCAAGTGCATTATCAAATTACATTAGTTATGGTAGTGACTCTCCAGTCAAGTGATTCTCAAGATTGTGGCAGACCTAAAATATGACCAGTGCTTCCATCTGAAAGTAATTACTGTAGCAGATGCTCACCTTTCCGTAGAGAAAACTCAGTTGTGAGCACTGTAATTAACAGAGCTCCTGAATCAGTGGTAGGATTGCACATGAAAAAATTACAGACTGTCAGAGTCGGGTCAAGATAGGTCTGGTTTAGTTTGATGTTTGTCCTTTTGTAAACATAAGACAAAGAAAAAATAAATTTGTTTTAAAGTAGGATTCCAGCTCAAGTGTATCCCTATTTAAAATGATGCCCTCCTTTCTGAAGTGCTTTGAGATTCTTGGACATACAGCTGTATAGAGCGTGAGCTCATAGTGCTGGTAGTATACATGCGGGGAGGGAGAGGGGAATGCCTTTGACAGTGTTATTTTAAGATCTTAAAAATGGAAAAATGCCTAGAATAATTTAAGTTTGAAGCATATTCCAAAACTGAATTTGTGTAACCCAAGTTCAGGTGCTGTTACAAAGTGTCTTAGTGAATTCTCCTTACTATTCTACTGGGACTGTTACCAGGGAAAGTAAAGAACTGACAAATGTATACTAAATCCAGAAAGTGTAACAAGATGCTAAGTTGGCCTTACCTAACTAAGAACATTGAACAACCATTTGCTTGCAATCAGAAGTGTTAAACTCTATTTGTAGACTTTTTGAATAAGATGAGGAATTGTGCACAACCATCTCCTAATAAATGTAAATGGATTTTCAGTTTTCCTTGTGAATTACAGTAATGAATTATGATTCTGCAGCTGTGATTGTATCAGCTCTCCTATGGACTGGAGAAACTCACTTGACAGTGAGGTCCAGCTTACCATGAGGGCTTAAGTGCTTGGCTTCTTTGTCTCAGAAGCACCTGGGTGGGTTTCTGCTGTCCTTTTCATTACTAATGCCTGTCAGTTACACACTGCATCATCACTAGCTGTGTAAGCCATTTGTAGCTGTGAAGAGCATTTTGTGAGTGTACCCCTTTACACCTAAAGGTAAAAAAAACAAAAACAAAACCCAAACTTTTAGCTTTTTCAGCAGTTCTTCCTTCTGACAATCAAGGAGTTGGTTGGGGTTTTTTTGGTTTTGGAGGTTTTTTTTACTTTCAAGGGATCTGGCTTGGACACTGTAATGCAGCAGATACCCTGTAGAGCATTGAGTTTATTTTATCCATTATTTGTTCCAGGAAAGTTCTTTGGAGGAAGAGCTGGGACTCTTTGGAGTTAGTCTTCCATCTAACAGCTGTATCAGATTGTCTTAATTACATGTACTCCTCTGAGAGCATTTTCCCCAGGGTAGAAAGGACTATCAGAGTTTTTAAAGAAAATGTCAGTGCTTTTCCATTGGCAAACACTGTACTGGAGCTGAGCAGAACAGGATTCCTTTCCTGTTACAGTGTTCGTGTTCAGGAATCCCTGTGCACCTCAGATGAATGAAAAATGCAATCTTGGAAGCAATGAAAACAAGAAGGCTTCCTGGTATCTGTGTGAGTTGCACTGCTGACAGGAGACAATTTAAATTCCATATATTTTGTTAAGTAAATGGAAACTGATCATGGAGACAACTAAGAGAGCCTTGAATACTTTGTCAATTGAACACAGTCTCTCATCCTCAGGATTGATTATTACTTACTAAGAGGGTGCATCAGGGACCTTATTTAAGACTTTTAGTGCTTTTTCTAATCCTAATGCTTAGTTTTACAAGCAGTATGAGTTCTAATACTGTTCTGCTCTTTTTGATGTTTCCTTTTTGTTTCAGTCATGGCAGTCTATTTCTTTTTGATCCTTGGGAGTCTACAGAGCATGGACTATGCAGAGCATATTTCTCCAGTTCCAGCCATCTCATAAGAAACCAGAAGGTTTATGAGTGTAAGCTATAAAATTATAATACATGCATATGTTACAGCAACCTCCTTGAGAGGAAAGATTGGTCCTCTTGAAGAGAAAGAAAACAGAGCCCCTAAATATGAAATGGACTGTATGCATAGAGACAATCTCGTTTCCTCAGTTCCCTGAGGAGCTGAATTCCTCTCCCAGCCCTTTTTGAATTTGGAGTAGAGTTCTTAATATTTTAATTTTATTTTTTTTTAATTCCACATCTCACTGTAATAAGTACTCAGGATATCCTTCATGTTCCTTTTGGTAATAACCACTAGACCCAGTACAAATAGAGGTTAAGAGGCATTGCCACTTTGTGGACTGGAGGAGGTCACTGAATATGCCAGACCGTGGCCTTTACAATGTAGTCATAGTTCAAGTGGGAGTGTGTGCTCATATCATAATATATATATATTTTTTTTTTAGGCAGCTGTTGCTGTTTTTGCATTGGTAGTGTGCCCTGAAGTCGCGTTTGGCACTGCATAACAGACAGCTGCTACGTTAGAGAGAATAGTGCTTGTTCCTATTCAACTAGTTAGACTCCAAAGAAAAGTACTACCTCATCTTTAGGTTGGGATGGTGTGGCTGCAGAGTCAGGAGGAATGTTGTAGCTGTGCTAAGTTTTATTCTGCATGTATTACCTGGAGAGAAATCTCATCACTGGAACTAGGCTCTGGAGGTTATAAAGCTTTTTAGAGGAGGAGTGGGGAGTTAGGACAGATGGTTGGGAGTTGAGTTTGAGAAAACTCTGTGTCCCTGTAACAAATTGCTGCTCAGAGTACTCTTTGGCTAGGACTGGGAATTGCCTGTACTAAAACTTTTTTTTTTTCTTGTGGTTTTCTTTCAAAAACTGCTGCGTTAGACTTCTTTTAGTTCCTGGCATTGGTATCTAATTAAAAACAAACACAAACCAAACAAAACCAGACAACGACAACAACAACAACAAAAAGAAAAGGAAGAAAAAAGGCAATTCCCATTTCCACAGAAATATTGGAAGTAGTCTTCTATGTGCAGTCAGATTTTCTCATTATATAAATTAATACTGTATTTGTAAATGAAGTTGTTTTATTCTAGTGGTAAAACCTAAGCTGTCCAAGGCACTTTAGTTTGTGATTGCTGACTTTTGTTTTGGCAGGTGTTTCAGATGAAATCTAAGCCTCCTGTGGAGGAAGGAAAAAAATCACCTGACAGCTGTAGACTGTTCCTTTCCTGCAGAAATACAGCAATTTCCTCAAATGCAAGTAAAAATGGAACAAGCATCCTTGAGCTTTTCTGAAGCTTATATTCAATTTCAGTACCTTGGTGATTGCTCTTGTGTCTTTAGAGAATCTACAAAGCCTCACTGTAGGTTGGCTGGGTGTCTAGCTGGTTATTCCTGTGTTTTCCTGATCCTAGTGAAGGAAGCCTGTTCAAATTCGGATCAAATTATAAATCTACTTGTTAACAACAGTGGTCAAAGTGCAGATGTCTTGAGCATGAATCCGAAGGATGACTTTAAAAACATTACACTGTGTTGGTGTGAATTGGAGCTTATCGTTGAAAGAACCTCAGATACAAAGAAGGTTTTTTTTAGCAGGTTATATTTTATTCCTGTATTAGCTGTATTATTGCTTTGTTGTATATCTCAAGGTGTTTACATATATTTGTAATTGTTACGATGTGTCTGTAATCAAGCTCATCTGTGCCTTCATGCAGACTTCCAATAAACACTTGATTTTTTTTTTGTATTTACTTGTATGGAAGACTATGGGATGTATATTTCCTTCTATTTGCCAGTCTGTCATCACTGGGAAAAGGGGGAAGAAAATGAGAACTAGGAATCAGAGAAAGATAAGTTCTTGTCTTTATTTTTATTTTCTTTTATTCTAGTTGGGCCATTTCTGGTATTTTCACTTAAATGGTTGAGTGGGGAATCTGGGGATTATCCTGTTTGCCTAATAAAGTTTGTACAGGAGATGCCCCTTGCTCTGGATTAGGTGAATATTCAAACTATAATCATGCATATGTGGCTCCATCAGTTTTGCTTCTATCTTGGAAGAACGTAGCTGTATTTCTGTTATTGTGGGGAAAACTCCAGAGTATCTTTCCATGAATTAAATATGTGTGTTTAACCTTTCACAGCTGCCTTCCAGTGAGAGTTTGGGCTCCTTTTGCCACAGCAAGAACTGCAGTATCTTTTGGTCTTAGTAGGCCTGCTTACCTTGAGGCTACTTTCAGATGATTGGGGGTAGGAGAAAGTGTGTTTCATCTTTTTTCCAGGTTTTCTAAGCTCATAGAGAGAGATGTGTACAAAATTCATCTTACATGTTTTGAGTCAAAAGCAGTATACAGCAATTCAGCTACTTTTCTAATCTGAAAGTATG
>NW_010322123.1:0-2155 GCF_000700745.2 Antrostomus carolinensis
GGGATCTTCTGGAGAGAATCCAGCGGAGGGCTGCAAAGATGATTAGGGGCGTGGAGCATCTCCCATATGAAGAAAGTCTGAGGGAGCTCGGAGTCTTTAACCTGGAGAAGAGAAGAGTAAGAGGGTGTCTTGTCAATGTCTATAAAGTGTGAGGGCCAAATGTATCAATCCAGGCTCTTCTTGGTAGCACCCCATGACAGGACAAGGGGCAATGTGCTAAAAACTGGAACACTTGAAGTTCTGTACAAACTTACTGAAAAACTTCTTCACTGTGAGGGTGATCGAGCACTGGAATAGGCTGCCCAGAGAGGTTGTGGAGATGTTCAAAACCCACCTGGATGCTTTCCTGTGCAACCTGTTGTAGGGAACCTGCTTTGGCAGGGCAGTTGGACTAGATGATCTCCTGAGGTCCCTTACAACCCCTACAATTCTCTGGTTCTATATCAATAGGCATTAACAGGTTTGGTTGCTCACCTCTGTTCTCAGTCTTCTTGTCCCTAATACTGAGTCAGAAAAGCTTTCACAAAATTACAGGGTAGTTTTATTGACAGCTTATGTTCATCTCATTTTTATTAGCTGAAGACCCTTGCAGCAGATTTTCCTGTGCAACTTTGTAGCAGTTCTCCCGGAGACTGGAAGAGTTGAGGAGTTTGAACTGATTTACTGACATCTTGTTGTTGTTATTTAGAATATTAAATTAAATAAGTAATTTCATTTTAAGGAATCTTTACTGTTACCAGTGTCAGTTAGGATAGAATATATTTTTTTCGTATTTAACAACCCAAAAAGGAAAGAGTTTTTCTCTCTTTAGAAATTCTGTATAGCTAAAGAAAGGCCAGCACACTAAATGTGGGTAGTGGATCTCCAGTTGCACATTCAAGCTGGAGTTGCATACAAATTAACACAAGGAGAAAATAAAACTTACCTGTATAAATTTTGATTTCTAGGAATCATTTGCTAAGCTGTCACCTGTCACAGGCAAACACTTCTTGGTTAATATAGTTAAACAAATAAGGATCAAAGGGTTTAATTAATTAAATAGTGATTTATTAATCATGCATAATTAGTCAGCAATCAGTGAAATACACATTTGGGATCAATATGGCTAATACAACAGATGAAACAGAATACTAAAGACTTCTAAAGCATTAATAAACTTTACACATTCAAAACATCCTTTTGCAACTAATCCTTGCAGCTCCAGGCACCCTCGTCCTCTGGGTGTTGTGGATTACAAGCACATGTAGCCTTTCTGGGGCTCTGATTGCACACAACTGTAAAAGAAGGTGCTCCAGCCTTCTGTGTAGTTGTGCTGCTCCCTATCATCTGCTTTGTACAGTCTTTCCTAGAATAATAAAGGCTCGAAGCTTAGCTGAATCCTGCATCTTGAACAAGTTATAAGGGAAAATGTTAGCTGTGATGGTGAAACTTCTGTTCTTAAACAATTAATTTCACAAACCCCTTTAAACTAATTGCAAAGTAACTTTCCAGAAAGTGTCCAGCAGAATCTCATTCTCTGAAGCGTATACTGATGTGACTTGTTATGGTTTACCACATGGTTTATGTTTTGTCACTTCTTTTCCCTGTGTTGCTAGCAGTTTTGTGACTTTGTCAGGAACTAAGAACATCTGTAGGTAACTTCTGTGACTTAAATATAGCCCAACTGAATAGCTAAACTGTAGATAAATCAGTAACTCTTACATGTGAGCAGAACATTTTTATTTTTAGCCTATTTCAGGCTGTTCAAAATGCAAGTCTACTGTTAAATAATCATTGTAAGTAGACACATTTATAGACATTGTAAGTTTAACAAAATTACCTCAGTTTTTATAGTACCTAAAGTCTCAAGAAAAACATCAGGTTGTATAATTTAAAGTATGTCTCATGGTTCTGTACCTATAAAACATACATTTTTTTGGTGTGCTGTGCTCAATTTTAACTAGCAGAGATATTTTAAGTTTCTTTCTACCCTTTCATCTATAGACTCCTCTTGGTTTTATAATAGCACATTAACACATTTTCCTGCAATTACTACATTTAATTTTAAGTATACCTTCTGACATATTCTGCCTTCAATACAAGATAACCTCACTTCATCTATTTGATTTGCTGATGTGAAGTACACAAAATATATTGAATTTTCTTATCTGAAATT
>NW_010322124.1:0-1966 GCF_000700745.2 Antrostomus carolinensis
CCAGACCCGCCTTTCAGCGCCGGCCCCATCCTTCCCAAAAGGAGATGCCAGCGAAGCGGGGCCGGCGCGGGAACGCCAGGCTGTGAGACCTTCCTTGCCCTCGCCAGTCAGCCGAGACTGCAGGGACCCCCACGCCCCCCAGGGAGACAGCCCCACGGTTGCCTCCTCCTCCACTCACACTAACCCTTGAACCCACTGTCGTGGACTCCAAAATCTGCTCTTTCTGCTCAGGCTTTGCTAAACTGGGAGCGTTTAGCACGAACATCAGCTGGACCCTGCGGGTGCAGCAGGCTTCCTGGCCGCAGCAGCCAGACCCCACCACTCACACGGGCCCTGATAAACCACAGCGACTGCAAAGGCACTCGGGTCCGCAGGCCAGGAGAGCTGTACCCCGGTTTGCAGCAAGGAGCACCGATGGCAGCCTCACGCTCCGGCGCTTTCCCCTGCACGGGATCAGGGAGAGGGCAGCAATGACTGCTTGGGTCTGCAGGCTTGGGCTGGTTTTGTTTACATGATCTCAGATCGTTTCAAATTTATAGTACGAGTTTGCCAAGGGTGATTAAAAATGGAAATAGTAAGGTCTCGTAAAGCCTCGTTTCAAATCAAAGCTTAATCCAGGAAAAACAGTGTGTTTTTCCTCCTTATTTCCTGTGGGTTGGAAACAAACAAGCAAACAGTTCTGATGAAAAAATGAGCAGATCTGTGTTGGAAATGTCTCATCCTCCACCACAGAAAATGGTTGTTATCTCTAGTCTAACAGAGAGTCCTTGCTTTCACACATCTTAGCTAGCTGAATCTGCAGAAAGCTGTACGGGACTACTGGGAATTTACAGAGATTGTCTTCTGATCATGCTGACATCCACCCAAAGCGTGGACAATGACAATGACTCCAAAAAACAAGGAGCAGTGAAAAAGGGAGAGAAAAACAAACCACAAACTTGTCCATTTTGCAAAGACCTGGTGAATAGCCGACGGCCATTTAGAGTAAGAGCAAACAGAGGCCAGTGGGACCAGCACTGGGAGCTGGAAATGATATCTCTTGCAAGCATCAACAGCTACAGCCTCTGGCAATCCTCAGGACTTGGCAAAATGGGCTTAAAATGGGCACCATAAGTCATCAGTGGGGCTCAGTGCCATGAAAGCTGACTGAGGCCAAGAGCTTACAGATTTATTGTTTAAAGGAATGAGTTGAACACAGATAGTAAATGGCAAGAATATGTGGAGCTGTAAGAAATAAAGTACTTTTAAGCCCTTCCACGAGTGCTATTAGACATTCAGGACATTTATTTTCCAGGTATGAAACAACTTTAAGAGAGAAGGGAGATTACATCCATGAGCGTGGCCTGCTCAAAAGGATCTGGAAAACTCCTCTGAAGGAGGTGGCACTGGCTTCAGCACACGACAGCAGCCTGCCTGGGGCAGCACTGTGGCCACTCCAGCACAGCGGTCCCATGTCTTCCCCAGGGGGATGCTGCAGGTCCCATCTCTTTCCTATGCCACAAGCAGTGACCCAGATCTCCGGGAAGCCCAGTCCAGACACTGGACATACAGGGATCCCGCAATTTAAAGAAGTCATGGCTAAGGCTAGCATCTCATAAAGCATCTCTATAAGGAAATAAATTCAGTAGCTGATTATTGAATGTGGTTTACCACAAAATGATACTACACAGGCTTACTCTTTTCAATAATAATCCCATAAATATTATTAAAAATCCAAGAAATATCCAGATTGCACTGAAGCTGCATTGTGATCCCAGTGCCTTGCCTGTTGTCTTCCCCTCTGTGGTAAAATCAACACAAACATAATTCTTTAAGGGAGTTTCTAGGTGAAGACAGAAAGGGTCGTGCCCATGCTGCGCAGTGCCAGGCCCACTCTTTCAGCCTCACAAAAACGTGCCCGGTGACGGTATTTCAAACACTCTCGGATGCTCCCGCCCGGGAAAAACCCCCTTTGGCGGTCAGGGGC
>NW_010322125.1:0-4275 GCF_000700745.2 Antrostomus carolinensis
CCCCGGGGCCTTCGCCGTGCCCTCAAGGGCCTGGTGTGACCTGCAGCCTTCGGGGGGAGGTGAAATGAAGGGCAGGGTGATGTGCCAGAACAGGAACCGGCCCTGCTGAGGTGGGGTAAACGGATCACAAGTCTCCTCCCAGCCCTGTCATCTCCACTGGCCCACGGGAGCCTCTGTTGTCAGCCTGGCTCCCTGGAAACGCTAGACGAGCACCGGTATCTTTAATACTCCCAACCATGTGTTAGGGAGACTTAATTCCAGCTTACTCTTCAGTGCACAGTTGCTCCCTAGTCCCTTCTGTTTGGTTAGATACCTGCAAAGCTTTATCTGCTCATCTAATGAGTCACACCAGCAGGGCTGTTGTCCCCATTCTCATCTGTTATGCCTCCTGGCATTTCTTCCTAACTGCCTCTCCAGAAACATTCTGTTCTTGCAGTGCTTAGGAAGGTGGGATGAGAAGCCAAGTGGGGCAGCACCCTACTAATCTAAAATAAACATGCTAAGAGACTGTTACGAGTAAGGAACGCTCAATTTGAGGAGCAGGTATCTTTGCGAAACCCCTTCGCACTTGGTTTAAGTTCTCTTGCATGGCCCCAGCTTGTGTTTGGCAGCCAGTGTAAAAATAAACTGACCTAGTAAGTCAATACTGCTCTGACAAGGGCTGTTTGTGTTTCCTTCTCCTCTGCCCGATTTCCATCCTTTAAATAGTAACCTCATTCTTGATGCCGTTCCTTTTCCTTAATAGAGAAGAAGGATTGCCGGCGTGAACATCGCTCGCAGTGCAGCCAGGAGCTTCCCCGTGACATGGTGCACCCCAACGTCATATGTGATGGCTGTGAGGGACCGGTGGTGGGTGGCAGGTTCAAGTGCACTGTCTGTCCAAACTATGACCTGTGCAGCACCTGTGAGGCTAAAGGCATCCACAAGGAGCACAACATGGTGATGTTTCGGAATCCACTGCTAAATCCATCTGAGGTGAGCAAAATCTATGCGGGGAAACTAAGGAATGGGATATTCCTCAAATTTTAAGTCCTAAGTTTCAGTTAACTCAGAATCTGGCTGTGTGAAGAGTTGTCACATGAACATTACCCTTTACAGTGGCTTCCCCGAGGGCGCTGGCTCCGTAAGATGCGGCACGGTGTTCCACCTTTCCCATGGATGCACTGCTGGGGATACCCTGGCCCTGCAGCTCCGTGCCAAAACTCTGAACAAGCCCAAGCCAGTGCTGCAGCCTCCAATCCACCCACTACAGAAGGTAAGAGGCGATGCTCTGGTAAACAAGGTGTGGAGGAAGCAGAGTAGCTGAGGTTCTGCAGTACAGGGTGGAATCTGGGTGGAAACTAGACATAGGAACTAATCTGATTTGTTTGAAATATAATTGGCACCTTTCAGCACAGAGTGGGATTATTTTAAGGCATGCTTAGGCCCATGCAATAGATGAGGATGCAGAGACTATCTGGAAACCAACCAAACGGAGCTGTTAGGTCAAGCATGTCCCTACTCTACTCCAGATCTGCCTTTCAGCATGGCTAATGAGCCTTAACAATGCTAATGCCACTGGTTCTGTGTTCCAGAGGTAGCTCAGAGTTAGTTTTTGTCTCTGTATTGCCTTTGTTGTGCAGTGTATGTGAGTGACAGGAAAAGAGCACCAAGATCTCACAGGGATATGCTCTGTAGGTGCTCTTTCCCCCTGAGCTTCTATGTGTGCTAACAGAAACTGTTTTTCTAGAAGCTTCTACTAACAGCCAGCCTCAGGACCCCAATGTCACCTTCTTAAAGAATGTTGGGGAGAGTGTTGCAGCTTTTCTGAGCCCTCTGGGTAAGTGACTTACAGTTTGTTACCCCAATCCCTGAGACTGGCTTAAAGGTCCTTTTAACAGAAGCAGCAGTCTGCTGTTGTGACTGATACCAAAACTACCTCATGCTACTAAGCCTTGAAGGCTTAATATACTCCTGGTACTAATAATGCCCAGGCTTAGAACAGCCACTCAGTATTTTTTCCAGAGCCCTCATTTGGGAGAAAATGAAATACTTCATTAACATGTCACCACCGTAACAATAATTTTAAGTCAGTGCTGACCCAGGATTTTGCCTGGTTTATGTGGACATAGATAACTTCTGCCCTGACCCTCTAAATGTATGGCTTGTGTATCGAGAGGAAGATGACTATTTGGTGCTTAACTATTCTTTGTTTAAAGGATGTTTTGCATTTTAATTCCTACATGTTACATGGCAAATTGTAGGATTACAGAAGCCTTAAAGTAGGATTGATCCATGCTCTTTTAGGACTGTGCTTTGGAAGAATCTCTGTAAGACTCTCTCCATCTCAAATGCATTGCTAGGTATTGAAGTTGATATTGATGTGGAACATGGAGGACAGAGAAGCAAAGTGACTCCAGCTCCTCCCAATCAAGAGAACAGCGCTGAGGCAAGCAGCAGTACACTTAACCAGAACGCTCAGACCAAAGCAGACTGGAATAACACAGATTCTGCTACAGAAGTAAATACTGTTGCAGAGCAGATACAAGACATGGTGATAGATCCTGTGCCCACACAAATGGAAGATGGCAGCTTCCATTCCCAGGTACAAGAACTACGACACTAAGTTAATATGCTTGCTGAGGCTTTACTATAAAGGAAGATAATAATTTAGCATGCATTGTGGGATTGAATATTAAGATGTCAGCAGATTAAGTGCTTTACAGGTTCATAGCAAAGGTGGTGGGACTTCTTGTGGATGTAACCCTTCATATTAAAGGCAGATAGCAAGAGCATGCATCCTACCTGGAAAGCACTGCAGCACCTGAGCCTTTTTTCTTTCCATTTCAGGAACACAGCGAGTCCAGCAGTTCATCAGGGGGTGATGAGGACTGGACCCACTTATCTTCCAAAGAAGTGGATCCTTCCACAGGTGAGCTGCAGTCTCTGCAAATGCCAGAGACAGAGGGTCCCAGCTCCCTGGATGTATCTGAGGATCCTCCCCATTCAGGACCTACAGGACTGCGAGAAGCTGCACTCTACCCACATCTCCCACCAGGTATGAGAATGTATGCAGGTTTCATAACAGTAATTTTCACTCAGGAACTGCTTTTGGAGATGTCAGAAGCCAAGGTCACATAAGTTACAGCTAAAGTTGTCCATAACTTTGTTAGCAGGTATGGCAGCTCTTGTCCCCTGTTAGAAACAGGTGGTTCTCCTCTTGAATGTGGGCAGCTAAGTCTTAACAAGACTTCTGACCTTAGACTAAGATGCCATCCAAGCAGCATGACAAAAGGTGGTACCCTAAATCACATCCTTGCTCTGTGTTCTTCAAGAGAGCCCTTTAATGCAGGATGCAGACTAGGACATCCTGTGACTTGGACAGCATTTTTCTGGTGGGAGCCAGTAACAGTGTGCCAGGCCAGTTAACTGAGACAGACTGCACAGAGTCCTACAGCAAGGCCATCTGAGTCTGACTCAGCAGTTCTCTTAGCTGGTTATGTGGTTTTTATCTCAAACATCTGCTCTCCTGGGAGACAAAGGGAGAGCATGTCTTCTAGCATTTGACCAGCTATGCTAGGTTTACTAGGATTAGTACCAACCTACCCTACTGTGTGGTGTTAAAGCCTTGGCTGGTTTGCTCATTACATGAAATATTTCAAATTTAAATGAAATATTTCAGATTTAAAAAAAAATACATATTTTAAATTTAAACTGTTCTTCTCTTAACAGAAGCAGACCCTCGCCTCATTGAATCTCTGTCCCAGATGCTCTCTATGGGTTTCTCTGATGAGGGTGGATGGCTCACTCGACTCCTGCAGACAAAGAACTGCGACATTGGAGCAGCACTAGATGCCATCCAGTATTCCAAGCAGCCACCTCACTTGTAATCTGTGTAACAAAAAGCACTTTCCTTCTAACTGAAAGCAAACAACGCAGTACAACTTACTCAGTGGTTCATCTTTCTTCCTGCTAAGGGTTTCTGTCTCAATGTTCCTAAGTGCTTGTAGAACGGAGGAAAAATAAATACTACTTCCTGTGATGAATCTGTGTGAGTGTTTAAGTGCTGCAGCTGCATTACTTAGGTTAAGAGTGGAAGGACCTGGCTAAGAACATATTTCATCAGGCAACTCCCTGTGCAAGGGAGGCAGCCCCGGGCTGTGGGCCTGCTTTTTTGCACATAACCTTGGGGTACCCCCTTAGGGTGACACTTCTGAAGAGAAATTAAATGCTTTGCTGGCTCTGGAAGAAAGGGTTGTTAGGGGAGATCTAAACAAATAGATAGCACACAGGGAA
>NW_010322125.1:4310-7280 GCF_000700745.2 Antrostomus carolinensis
TTTAATTGTACTGGCCAGGAATCCTTAGGGCTTTCTCCCCCCAAGCTGACCTACTTCTATTCTTATTTCTAGCTGATGAGGTTGCTAGACAACACTCTGTAACTCTAGTACTTGCCCACTGCAACTGGCTCTTCCACCCTCATATCCTTCCCCCAACACAGCCACAGAGCAAGTAAACAACTTTAATAGTGCAATTCTGTAAGGCTTAGAGTAAAGCTACCAGGTCAAAATCTTTGCCTCAGAACTCAACATACCAAATACATGATAGAGACAATCAATAAAGCAATGCCAAAGATGCCTGAACTTCTCAGAGATCATCATCAAACTCCTCACCTGTGCAGAAGAGGTGTTCACAAGAAACACTAATGGGCTTTGGCCCAGTGTTACTATTAACAAGGCTGTTTGCTCTCCTTGGGCTATCCAAACAGCACCATCCTGCAGTGGCCTCTAAGAGATCAGATCCTGCCCTTATCAGTTGGCTTTGAGGTTCTTTGAACAACACACCCTCCTCAGCTGAGCAACTGGTGCTGGGCACAACAGTGCCAGGCAGTTTTGAAGCAAGGTGCTCAGTGCTAGCAACATACTTTTTCAATTCAAAACCTGTACCTTGAGGTAGAGTTCTTCCAGCCTGTTCTGAGCATCTACTGGCCACACCAGCATCTGCTGCAGTGGTGCTGTGCAGCCCCAACCTTCCACTGCCCTCCTGTGGTGACAAGGTGACCCTGGCAGCATTTTTGCTGTAGTTGTAAGAACATGGGAGAAATTTTTTCCACTTTGAGGGTTTGGTACAAGCAGTTGGGGTCTGTGCATTCTCCTCAGACACTATGGACTCACAGGCAGCAGGAACCATACTGTCTCCAGAAACAGCATCTTCATCATCTTCATCAGCCACTGCTACTGAACATTTCTTGCGCTGTAAGGAGAAAGAGCTTGGTTATAAATGCAGCACATACAGCCAAGCTGCACAGAAGCAGGCAAAGAAAGAACACTCAGGTCCTTCAAATGCACCCAAAGTTCACACCAGCCCTCTGAGGCAGAGCTGAGGCTGATGCATGGGGTGGGTCTATGAACTCTGGGCTGTAAGGACTCAGGGCAACTTCACTGTAACCACAGTAGCCTGAATAACCACACACTACACAGGTGCCACTGCTCAGGAAAGCAAAGCAGCATAGATTGCAGCTGTGCTGATGGAGGAATCCAGCTCAACCACTCTGCTTACACAAGGTGGCATTGTTTTTGCCTGACTAAAACCTTTCAGAGAGAAACTCCTGACACAATTTTCTTCTCCTCCCCAGACTTTCAAATAGAAGTATAGAGGAAGACTCATAAAAATTCAAAATGATGACACAAAAGAGGTCAGGAGAACACTGTTTTGTTTTACTGGTAAGAAGTATCTTCTGCAACTAAAAGACTTCAGAGATTTTAACCTTTCTGGCTCGGTAGGCAAGCTGGAAAACTCCATTTTCCTCTGCATACTCCTGAACATCGCTGGAGAGGAAGCTCTTCTGCTGTTTCCTGGCCAAGAAAACCATTCACAAAGAGGACAGATTAGCTTCCCTCTGAATTTTTTTCACCTGTCAGCAGAAATGTTCATCAAACGCATGGCTCCAGCAATAAGAGAGTTTTACCCTCAAATAACAAATCCCTGCTCAGGTCAGGTTGTACACTGTGACCTGTACTTTGTTCAGCAATCAGAGATGAACGACCTCCCACACCTCCAAACCCAATGTCACCACTCAGGGGCAGGAATTACAAAAACCTTCTTTCTGTACCTTTGTTCCTCCACAGTGTTCCTTCCCCAGGAACAGAACTGTTGCCTTTCTGCACCTGCTGTCTCTTCCCCATCTTCCTCATCTTCACTCTCCTTGTCCAGATATTTATTCCAGCGACTGACTTCTGCCCTTCCCTCCTACAACATCAGAGAATTACTGAAAACAGCAAAATACAGGCTTCTCATTTGGGGCATTGTTATGTATGTGCTAAATACCTCGAATCACAAATCAGTTTAGGGCACGTTCCTGTATCGTGTTCCCAGGTTCAGTATCTTGGTGGAGAGTTTCTGGAGACGTCTCATTTGTCTCCAGAAGCTCCCAAAGAGCTCATTCGGCTCTTGGCTGGAGCCTCACTGATTCTACACACTATTTCAGCTCTCTGAACCCATATAAAGGGATCACTGATTTCACTTTGATTCACCTAGGTCAGTGTTGGCCAGTATTTACCTCAGCTCTGTAGGTATCTTACCTGCTGGACTGAACTGTCTTCACGTTGGGCTGCTGTATTTTTGCTGTCATTTCTGGATTCTTCTACGTACCTAAAATAGATGTTTAAACTGGATTTTCTAGAACACACTTTTGTCTGGTGATTTATAATTTTCCAATCACCTTGTCATAGCACAAGGGATTGAATAAAGCATGGATAGGAACACTTGAGAAGAGGCATGTCAGAAAAAAAAGGATCTGCAGAAAAGCAGATACCAAATGAAGGATTTACAACATATATTGCCCAAATAATTGAAAAAAATCTAGTTAGAGGGTAACCCTCCTTCTTTCTATACAAATGGAGTAGCAAGTATGATCTAAAGTCATTAATCATGAAATTACAAATCCTAATTGATCATAACTAGGGATATAACAGCATGTCTTTTGGGACAACAGGTTAAACCTACTAATTATATCCCAAGCAACCAAGGAAAAAGGGAAGTTATTTCACAATGTTTTGAATTTCACAATGCTTTGAAAACAGAAATAGCAACACTTTTTTTGATAAAGCGAACAAACAAGTTTTCTTCCCAGAGCTTAACCCTGAAGCACACAACTAAGTTATCTAACTAGCTTTGACTGATTTCTTAAAATAACCTTGAGTAAAAAGGAAGCTGGACCAGTTCAAGATCAGTGTAAGATTAGGCGATTCGTAAACAGATTCAGGAATGAAATAAACAGGAAAGTGCTACTCAGATTTTCCAACCCAGCA
>NW_010322125.1:7304-8144 GCF_000700745.2 Antrostomus carolinensis
AATTACACCCAAATGTTTGCAGTAAATGAGTCTTTTTATTAATAGCAGCAGCGATTACTCAACATATTCACAGTGTGAAACCCCTGAATGCCAACAGTTAGGCAGCAACAGCTTAGAGTGGAGGATGTTTTCTCTCTGGGGATGCTAATCTGCACAGTTTGCCAGTCTGTGAGATGGACACCTCCACAGTCAGCTCATCAAACAGTAAATAAAAAATACCAATTAAAAAAAAAATCAAACCAAACCCCTATTGCATATATTTTAATGGGCAAAAGCCTGACCAACACACACTATTGATCAATTAAACTTATCTGAAAAAAAACATTGTTGAAAGAAACATGCCAGGACACTACAACCAACAAACACCTTGTTCCTATGAGGTGATGACAAAATTGGCACATGTCACGGCTTTACAACAGGACAGAAAACCCTCCTGAGCTCAAAATAGGTAACAGGCACCTGATGTGTGTATCAGCTGTAGCACATCACAAGAAACAAGCAGATAAACATTAAACACTCTACCGAGATGTCCAACCAATTGCTTCCTCTGCTTCACCCTGCAGCAAGTTTAATTTCTGGACATGACGCCTGCAGTCCAGGCCAGAGCCCTGGCCATAAACCTGCAAACAGAAAGAGCAACAACAAGGCTGAGAGAGCAGCCAGAAGGAAACAGCACAGAGCGAGGGCGATAGTGAACGTGGCTGAGTGTGTGACGTCCTGTGTAGGGTTAACTGCCACACTGGGCTCCTCACTGCCACACTGGGCACCACACTGGGCTCCCCTCCACCACACCGGGCTCCCCACTGGGCTCCCCACTGCCACACTAAGCACCACACTGGG
>NW_010322126.1:0-636 GCF_000700745.2 Antrostomus carolinensis
AACCCCGACTGCTTCGGGGGGGAGCCCGTTTTGGGGGGGACTCTGCTCTTCCCTTGACGTAAACGCAAAGGAAAATCCTTTCCATAACCAGGATTGTCCAACGGGCTCCTTGTGCCCCACGCCCGGGCGATGGGCTGGCACTTGCCCATCTCACCAGGTCTGTAGCCCGGGGAAGCGTTGCTGTGACTTTTGGGGTAACATCACCCAAAAAAGAGGCATGTAACACCCAAGCGGAGCTGTATGGAGCCTGTCCCAGTTGTGTTTTGGGGTGTTGTTGGGGTGCACGGTGTTGGCTGTGTCACTCGTGGGGTGAGTCTCACGCTGGCAGAGGAAGTTGGTGACTCTTGGGTTGAGAAGAAAAAAGCAATGAGGTTTTTATTCGCTGGGGTTTGGTGGAGGAGTGAGTCAGGGATCGCGCAGGATGTGAGGAGGTTAATTATAACCCAGCCAGGAACCGGGCTGGGAAGGGAAGGTGGCCTCCTCGGTGGGGTGACAGCCACCACCTCGGGGTGCGGGAGCTGCTGGCTGCATCCCATGGGTGCCCGCGGTGACACGTGGCTTCTGAGTGCGGCCTCAGGCACGGGGCCCTCGTGCCCTGAGTCTGCTGATTTAGCCCCAAATTGTTTGGGGTTTGCT
>NW_010322127.1:0-716 GCF_000700745.2 Antrostomus carolinensis
TGTTCTGGCAGGCGCAGCTACCTGCACCGAGAGGAACGGGGCCGCGAGGAAGGTCTGTCCTTACGCAGTTTAGCGCGGACACCCAGGTTCAACACTCACGCTCCCCAGAGCACTGCGCACTCCGCGCAAACACAATCACCGCTTCCAGGGCGCACAGAAGAAAACATGCTTAAAAGAAAACACAGATGACAAGAAGCAGGAATAAGCACTTGTGATTTAATTCTGTATAAGACTCCATTTTATTTAATACTTTATTGTGATAGTTGCACACTCCGGTTTCTCTTCTGTAACTTAAAAAAATGGGGATGGAAAAGGTCACTCACTGCGGAGCGCGCCGCCGCCGCCTCCTCACCGGCTCTGCAAGAGGCAAACGCGCTGCTCCGCGGACCCCCAGACTGCGCTACAATTTAACCAGACGTTACTCTTTGCAAACTTTGCAGACTTGTTTTATTTCACCGCTTCTCGCTACACCCCACAGTGTTTTCATAAAGACTTTCTCTTTGCCTTGGCAATTCTTCCTCGCAGACTGCAGATAGCTAAGAGGTGGCCTCTTACCCTGTCACCGCACCGGGCTCCTTTGTGTCTCAGACCTCCCTCGGATCCTTCCCGATTCTGCTTTATTAATGACAAAACCAGTAAGAAACACGGGGCAGGCAGGACTCCAGGAAACTGTCCGCACTTTATCATGTCCCCAGACAATGAGGAGAGGCAGGGCT
>NW_010322128.1:0-3659 GCF_000700745.2 Antrostomus carolinensis
GCTCTGGCCCAGCTCACACCAGGGCAGGAGGAGCCTCTGTGTTCCAGTTCAGGCCAAGTCCATCCCTGGCCACGAGCTTGGCTACAGGGAAAGGGAAGAGGGTGAGCCCAGGTGCTGTCTCCTCTGATACTCCTCTGATGTTCTGTCCAGCTCTGGAAGGTTCCTGGTGACCACAGACTATGGTTTGTGACCATAGAATCACAGAGCAGTTTGGATTGGAAGGGACTTCAAAGATCATCCATCAGCAGGGACACCTTCCACTAGACCAGGTTGCTCAAAGCCTCATCCAGCCTGGCCTTGAACACTTCCAGGGAGGAGCAGCCACAGCTTCTCTGGGCAACCTGGGCCAGTGTTTCAACACCCTCCTTGTAAAAAAACCATCCCTAAGGTTCTCCACCTTTCTGCACCCACACAGTGCTCCTTCGAGGACCCTGAGCAGTGCAACCACAGCCTGCTGCTGGGAAACACTGTCCTGCCGTGCAGAGAGCAGCTCCAAACAAAACGTCTCATGAAGCCTCTGTGTAAAGGCAGCTCTAGTGCAGTATTTATAACCTTTAAAATTTTAAACATTGACAAAACCATGTTACTCACTAATTAAATCCCATTTTCTCCCAGGGATTTTAATTTAAGTAATTTATCAGCTTTAAGGATCCTCCAAACATTTTGCATGTTTTTCTTTCTAACCCACCATGCCCGCTGATTTATTTTCCTTATTCGTTAGCAGGAGGATTCATTAGTCATTAAGTGAGTGGGTGGGACTGGGAGGGGGGGAGTAAAAATGGTTAGTGATTATGGAAACAAAAAATCAGAGCTGTAAGAAGCATATGTTGGGATCGTAATCCTGACACCTCTGTGTCTCAGCAAAGCAGCTACTAATTGTACCGTAATGAAATGTTCTTGTTTGATAACCAGTTAATTAGAGGAGACTATTATTCCAAACCCCGCTGACGCCCACGAACAGCTCCGTGTCGCGCAGGCACTGAACGACAGCCAGAGCTGTTATCGGTAACCTCGGCATCCCAGCCCACCTGCTTCAGCAGAAACGCTGCTTCCCAAGCTTGGGGAAGCATGAGAAGAACCCAAACTCTCCCCAGAGAATCTAGGGGTCTACTGAACCCAAGAGAAAAGGTTTCTGCTGCAAGCCTAGATGGAGTTTGGGGCATTTTGCTTCCAGAAAGAGATGGACCATCAGGAGGAGAGAAGAGATGAAAAGTGCAGCAAAGGTCTCCAGGCAGAGGGCTGAAGGACTTGGTTTATTTATCTGGGAGAGAAGACCAAGAGCAGCCACAGCCTCCAAATGCAACACACCAAAGGAGACAATGAATGATCCTCTGCATCTACTGCAGATTGGGAAGGAGGCAATAGGCTTAAATTGTACCAAGGGAGATGTTGGCTAAGAGAGAGGAAAGCATTCCAAACAGGCAGGAGAACTGAGCACTGGAAAAGATTGCCTGGGGAGATGTGTAATCTCCACCACTGAAGGTTTAAGAACAGATTAGGCACACATCCATCAAGAATGGCTTAAGTAGAGATGATCCTGACTTGAGGCAGCAGTACGATCTGGTTGACCTCTTAAGTCTCTCCTTGCCCTCTTTTCTATGATTCCATGACCAAAGTTGTTTTTCCCCCCAAATGTATAAATTTGGATTTTATTCTGCTTGTAAATCTGGAGGGTTTTTCTTGTAACTATTATACACTTTCCTTCAAGATATCTCTTGGGATCATCGTAACTTATGGCTTATTTATAAGATGACTTGAAAGTACCTCCTCCCTGCATGGTGGTGGCTGCCAGACCACCCTTCTCTTTACATATGGTCTCCACACGGCCATCAGAAATGCATAGAGCAACCATGGCCACGTCATCCTTATTCCCTCCCAGCTTTTCCTCACCTTCTCACACCCACCTCTGTGTCCCTCCCACTCCCTTCTGCGAGAACGCTTAATCTGTCCCTGCCACCATTAAAACCAACTAACCCAAGCTACACTTACTTACTCTAATGGCTATAGTCCAGATTGCTAAATCATGAGGTCAACAAGCTTGGACATGGGAGGCACCTGGTGATGATGCACATCATGAGGTTGCTGGTTAAATGGTGCTCCAGTTCCTCCAGGCTCTCCCAGCTATGGCATGGGAGCTGCTGTGCATCTGAAATCTCTGAGGACACCTGCATGGAAAGGGTTTCAAGAGAGCTCCTCCTTTGTCCTGGTGGAGATACAGTGTTGTGAAGCAGTCCTTTGGAGAAGGAATGGATAAACCTGTAATCAAGTAGCAATTACCATTGATTAAAGTGTCCTGAAAGAGTCCTGCTTTCCTCTGCTTTGACTTAAATGTGCCACCTGGGTGTAAGTCACCTATTGCCCCATGTGAGGACACACGGGTATTCCCAGGACAACCACAGAAGACTCCAAAACAAAGTAAAGGAGGAGGGTGACAAATCCAACCTCTAACATCCATGGAGGATGAAAAGCACACAACATGCATCTTCCACACTTCTGGTTTTGCTCTCAGAAGAGAAGTCACATTCTTGGAGCTGCTTTTAACAGCAGTTCTGCCCCCTCACATCTTCCTGATCATCATCCTGGTCTCCACCAGACCTCTCTTGAAGCCTTATTTGAGATCGGTGCTTTCATCCTTCTCTGGTACACAGCTTTCCTTGACACTCAGAAGATGCTGAAACCTTTTTCCAGGCCAGGGCAACTGGTTGGACTCTTCCAGCCCCTCACTGCCAGGGCTTTGGGGCAGCAGCAGGGAACTGCAACCAGTGGTGGCTCCACCACTGACAGCTCTTGTACAACGCTGGAAGTGGGCACTTGCTGCACGTGGTTCCCATGGGATCTTGCCCCTGGGATGGCTCTGCTGTAACACAGCTCTGCAGCTGGCCCAAGGTGCCTCTGTCCCACTGTAGATATATGCGGTGTCCTATCACCAGGTGATGTATCAGGTGGATCTGATTAGATGGGTGATCTGTTCTTTTCTCCTGAACAAGTAATTTTTTTGGTGGGTACCTTATCCCCGGAGTGTGAACGGTGAGTTATTCTCCAGGCTGTGCATTCCTATGGAAAAATCACACATGCATTTGGCCCTGGAGTCACTCAGCATTACTGAACTGGTCCTGGTGAGACAGGGCTATCGTGACCAAGAACTCCTCTTCCATGCCTCTGTACCTCCAGTGAGTTCCCAGACTCATAAACTCAACTGGAAATGCTGATTTTGTCCAACTGTACTTCTGCTCACTTAGGATGGGAAGCTCTGGTTTATCTTGATGTTCACCCAACAGATTGCTCAGAAACTTCTTGATGCCTCTACTCTGGAGTTTCCAGGGTCTAGGACAACAGGGACCCAATGCTTTGATTTTGTTACTGGATTTCCTAATGAAAAGAGGCAGATTCCAGAGACTTCTGCAACTTCCAGCTTGGCAGTGTTCCCCGTGCTCCACCATCATCAGCCTCCAAACCAGTGTACCTTTCCCTCAAAATACATTGGGCAAGGGGATGGTGCTACGAGAGGGAATAAGAGGGACCTTGACAAACTCGAGAAGTGGGTCCATGTGAACCTCATGAGGTTCAACAAGGCCAAGTGCAAGGTCCTGCACCTGGGTTGGGGTGATCTCTGGTATCAACACAGGCTGGGGATGGATGGATGGTTTGAGAGCAGCCCT
>NW_010322129.1:0-3086 GCF_000700745.2 Antrostomus carolinensis
GATCTTTAAGGTCCCTTCCAACCCAAACTGTCCTATGATTCTATAAGATACTTTTTAAAGCAATACATGGTCAGATTTACAACTAAGCTGGTTAGGTAGTGGGGATATGTGGTTCAGTGTGTGTACTGACTGGTGCTTTTGATTGCTGTTGGTCTCAGTGTTTCAGGTGCTTTAAGAAAGATGGCTTTCTACTCACTTGCATTTAAATTCAAGAATCTATTAGAAGCCAAGATATAATAGTGTCCCAGAGTTGCTAAGAGCATGTATGCACCTTGCATGAGCTCAGACATTTGTGAGACCACCTCTTCTTGATGCTGTGGAGCCACTGTCAAAAGCTCCCATAATTGCTTTTGTTATTTTTGTTGATAGATGTAAATTCTTCCAATTCCTTATGCACTTTCTGTAGTGCATAGGAAGAGAAATTCTGGGGTAATCTCGTCAATCCCAGATTTAACACTGACAAGGGAAAAGGTTCTTTAAACCAAGCCGTTCTCTGGAAAATTTAAGTGATATATCTGTTTTTTCAACTGAGTTCAGGAACTGGCATACATTCTTGAATTACTATGACTTAAAGTAATTCAGTTGCATGTGCAAGAGAATTATTTTCTTTATAACCCAAAGAAACAATATTCGTTGCCAAGATTTTCATTTTGAAGTTGCAAATCACATGAGGTAGTCAGAGGACCTTTTAGATAACCAGTGCATGTGTAGATGAGAAAACAATCCATGGAGTTTACCTGTTTCTGTTGGTAAAAAGACAAATGGTAGGCCAAAATATCCTTGCTGTGATTGCCCACAGTGTATCCATTCAGAATTAACCTTGAGTTAACTGCAATATAAGGATGTGAGATAGTGGTTGTCTTGTTCCTGCAGTGCTAGCAGGACATGGCCTTGAACACTTAAATGTATTCTACTGTTTCTAATGCATGCTAGCATCATCCTTGACAGCTAAGGCCTGAAATTAGTTTCAGAAATAGAGATTGAGAGCTGTGAATGGGTTTTGAGCCAGACAAATTTAAGTTTGGGGGAAGGGCTGTGAATGAATCCTCTTAAGTGAATGAATGGAGCTGCTCTCAAGCTTGAAGTGCTAGTAATGATTTCACATGGCTTCCATGACAGTAAAAGCTAGGCAGGTCCTGGCTTGGAAGCAGGGACCTCCACCAGTTGCAAGTGTAACAGCTCTACCAGCTTGAAGGGGAGAGAGTCTTGCAGGTTTTTGTTCTGATTTGAGTTGAATTGGGAGGTGTTGACAAGTGAGTTGTTTTTGTGGCATTGAGTACAGATTTACTCTGGCAGGATGATGGTTAACTGCATGCATAATTTCCAGCTGCCCAGAGGACAAACAGCCAGCCTGCCCTGGGATTGATTTGCAATTGTAAAGATGTGCTATAAATGCCTGCACTGCAGGACTAACCTACCTGCTTTGCAGCAGAGATAAACCTGGATTCTAATCCAGGCTCTTATTGCTCCCACCTGGGTTGTTGAAGCCTTTGGGTCATGGGTAGTGCACTTGCCCTGCAAGGGAAGTGATAAAGCTAGTCTGACAGCTCGAGCTCTTCTGTCATCTATAGCATGTTAACTTTTTAAAAAATCTGGTTACCATCAAAGTGGATGGGAGCATTATAAAATTTGGTGCAGTAAGCAAGTGTGTAAGAGGAACTCTTGTAAAAGAATGAAATTGTCTTAATACCAATGCATTTTGTTATTCCTGTCATCTGCTCCCTAACAGTTTGCCTGCTGTAGAGCCAAAGGTAGAATTTGCCAATGAAGGCAATAAAATGTGTAGTGGTTCCTTGCAGCCAAGAACACCTTGTTGTTTAGGAATTGCCCCACTATGGTGTAGTTATGCTCAGGGCACTGGTGTGTTAATTTCCCAGTGGGAGGAACAGGGAGAAGCAGTGGGAGCAAGGAGAGAAAAGGGGAATGGTTTACTGGAGCTGTGCAAGAAGTGCCCCAGACTGGAGGCTTAAAAGTGGGAGAAACTTGTAGACAGCTATTGAACGCAGAGTGCAGACCCTGGCTGCTGCTCCTGGGTTTAAATGGTGGGTGGGTGCATGGAGGATGCTGCTGCAGGCCAGCCACGCTTGCCCACAGGGCACCCTGTCACCAGTCTTACGGAAAGTATCAGAGCACCAAATGTATCACAAGTTATGCTCTGTGGCAGGAGTGTCTTTAAAGCCTAGCTGTCAAACAGGCTGCTTTAAGATGGGTAAATAGCATGTTTTACATCAAACATCTATCTACATGCACCAGACCTCTTTTTCTCTGTTAAAGAAACAAAGCAATGAAATAATGAGGTGGCATTGGTGGATGTTAAAAGCTGGAACATCTTCCTTTCCTGACAGGTTCCAAGCTGTAGATTGCATCACCTCTCTTGCCACAGCCAAAGGAAAGCACAGTGTGCTTTACTTAATTGTGTCTACATTTACGTGGTGTACAGACTTGGTCATGTGGGATTTGCTTTGCAGCATGTTTGGGGGAGAGCCAGCCCTTGGTCTCAGCTGCACTCTCTTTGCTGGAAATAGTTCAATAGAATTCGTGACTAAGTCGGGTTTCAGAGCTTCCCATTTTTCTGATGAACATCTACAGAATAGGGAAGAGTCAACTTGATACACCCAATAACTCTTGAGGCACATTTTCTTCAGCTGTTTTCAAAAACAGGAATCAAAGCTCTTCACTTTATGTTGAACATGAGCTGCTGGGGGAGGGAGGGGGAAAGTGGTTTGCTTGGATTTTGGTGGGGTGGGGTTTGGGTTTGGTTTTTTTGTTTGTTTGCTTGGGGTTTTTTTAGAAAGTACTGATGGCACTGAAAGAGCTGTGTGTTTGCAGGTTTTTGGATTTTTAATAGCATGCTTTAACAGTATTTTTACATCTCCTGTTCGTGTCCCCCTCCCCTGGTTTTCCTCCCCAAGAACACTCATGTAACCTTGCGATTAGCTTAATACTTAATACTGGAATGGCTACTATCTTTTTTTGGAAGAGCTCATATTTTAGTTTAAGTGTTGGTAAATGGAAGAATAAAGTATTGAATGGTATTGGCATATTTCTATGTCCAGTTTATAAAACTGGCAGATACTTTTTTTTAT
>NW_010322129.1:3102-7317 GCF_000700745.2 Antrostomus carolinensis
TTTTTGTCCCTACAGAGAGACCTTGATCTGTTGCTGCTAAATAAATATACTTCTGTTTTGATTCCAATTTCAACATTTTCTCCACTTCCTCAAGGTCATAGCGGTATCACATGATGTTTAGTAGCACATATTGTTTTCCTTAGTGTAAAGTAATAGGGGAAAACATACTTGAAAACAGGATTTTATTCCAGAGAATGTTATTTACATGTGGACTTATGCACTCTTACTATGTGAAGGAGAAACTAGGAGTACAGGGAGACTTCTCAATGTTTCTCTAGCATCTTGTGTTCCTTTTAAAAGCTGTTTATTGTCAGAGAAGACTATATAAGTTAGAAATATGGTGCCTGCTTAAGATTTCAGTGTCTGAAACTGGCATAGACTAACCCATTTGCTGTGGTGGTTACTGGCTGAGATTGCAAAGGTATTTTCAATGTCAACAGTAACTTCTTTGCTTCTTAGGAAAACATGCTAAACAGCATTTTCAGACCTTTGTAATGATGTCTAAGAAAAGATTGAAATTGTCCATTGCAGTGCAAAAAAAGACTCGGAAAGCAGGGGTAACTGGGTGATTTAACAAGTTTGACCTTTAATAACCTGAGATGCCAAGGAAGAGGCAATAGACTGCAGCTGCTGAATTGAGACCTCCTCTGAAATCTGTAAAGGGCTCCTGATGTACTGAGCATTCACTCAGTACAGTCAGTATGTCACTGAGGGGTCAGTGAAGATGTTATTTGTATTTGCTCTGCTCTCTGAAAGTGAGGCGAAAATCTGTATGTTGGCAAAAGATTATATATCATACAGCTTTTGTTTGGATTATGCTTTAGTGCAGAAAGAATTTGGTATGTTCCTCTCTTAAGGATTTTTCCTTTCTTGTGGCTTGCCATTAGATTTCAAAATACAGGGTTTTTGAAACTCTTCTGTTGCTTCACGAGTTTCCTAAAAGCACTGATACTTACATTGCAGTGTATAATTTTAATGCCTTAGTTTCCAGCAAGTTCAAAGATAAAACATTTATGCAGTGCTTCTGACTTACACCGATATCAAGATCTATGTGCTGCAAAAGAAACCAGTTTCTTAGGGCAGAGTTCACAGGGCTCTCCAGTTATTCTGTGCCTGTGCTGTCTGTGCACTGAGTGTCACTGGAGGAATTGTATCTTCTATGAAGATCCTGCTTAGCTGGTACTTTGATGACATAATTAGATTAATAATTAATGCTGAGTGTGCTGTGTGGCCTTTCATGTAACCCAGGATGTGAATAAGCAGATGACTTATTAAAAGTTGCCTCTGCATGCAGGCTTATGGTTCATCAGCAACAAAAAAAGCATGACAAAAAATTTGTAGTATGTTTTGTTTTTATCTGAGTCTTCAACTTTCTCTTGCTTACAGGAATGGCAGGGTGTAGGGCTGAGAGAAAGTGTGAGGACCACTTGGGAGTTTTCAAGGAAGAGGCGTTGATGAAAAACCTAGTATGAAAATGGCTTTCTGGCCAAGGGCCTTAAGAACACTACACCAAAATAGCCTTTTTTAAAAAAGAAAACCAAGAGAGTGACAGAATAAGATTAAACAATATTTGTAAACTAAACACTATGACAGCTTCTTGTGCTTTTGAAAGGCATGAAAACCAGTCTAGTTCTTTGAAGAAATAAATCTAGAGCTCTTGTCTGTGCTAAGAAGGCACCAAAGGAAAGACTTCCTCTTGTTGGCTTTACGTCTCCCACTTCTCAGTTGCATCTTAAGAGGTGAGTGAACAAAGTTCCTGACCTTTCTCTGCTGGTCACTTTCTTTTTTTTTAGCCATTTGTTTCAGGACAGAGTGTTGTGCTGGGACATGCAGCTGTATAACAGAGGATGCACCTTGCAGGGATAGCATGTGTTTGCTAGAGTAGAGGAAGCAGATACAGCAGAAGATGCTGCAGCTGGGGTTTTCCTCCTCCTGCTACAGAAGAAGAACATTTGCTCTTCATAAGACTGGCAGAGCAAAGATTTGGGAAAAGGATGTGTGAATTTGTTAGCTGAACTAGATGTCCAAATATTTAATGTGAAGCATTCGGCTTTTTGAGTGCTGCTATTACAATTAGCATGTGTCTAGTATAAAATTGCTATCACCTTGAAACAGTGAATCCTTTCACATGGCTGCCTACTAGTAAAATTTCTGTCTGGGGAGCATTAGAGCATGCAAGTAAAATAAGAAAACTGCTTTGTTTAGAAGTACAGCTTTGGTAATGTCTGATAAAGCACTTTCTAAAATAACAGTTGTTAGAGCTTTTGCACAATACAGCTTTCATCCACTTCTGACATTTAAACATTGAAATACTATTGAGTCAGTGTTTCAGAATGTTTTCATGATGACCATATTACCCCAAGGAGTCTGATCAAGGAGCCAAAAAACTGAATAACCTCAGGCATTTTTTCTCGTGCTGCATCATCTATTGGAAAGTTTCTCTGAAGGCATGCATTCAGAAATCGTGATGAGGTACCCTGACATAGTATGTCCTAGAAAGTGGCTTAATGACTTTAAAGTGAAATCCTGACTTGAAAAGAGGTCATGTTTTAAAGGTCAAAAGTGCTTGAGCTGGTGATAAAAATGAGCCTTTGTTGTAATTCACTTCTGTTAGCTACACTGGCTTGTGGTTCTACAAGTGAAATCTGCTGGGTTTTCTTAGAGGTAACACTTCTAACTAGAATTTATCAATTGATGTAAAATTGTCAGGACAGATTAAAGACTTATGACTTGATCTGCAGAAGTGTTTAACAGCTGCAAATAATAGGCGAAATACCTTGAGTCCCACGGTGGATTTTCAAGGTTGGAGACTGGAAGAAGTGTTTTGAATTATAAACTTCGCATACCTGCAGCAGGGTCGAAGATGGACTTCTGCCACTTTCCTGAGCAAAACTACAAGAGAAACACTCAGTAGGTGCTTTTTAGCGAACCTGACCTGTTCTTCCTCTTGCCCTGGGAAAGTGCTGAGATATGTGAGAGGGTACCTATAGCTTTGTTCTGTTTGACTTGTTTGTGTATTCAGCAGGCTTGATAGTTTTCCATTATATGAATGCTAAAGAAACATGCACCCAAGTTGCTAAAGACCCAGTTAATGTTTTTTCTAAAACTTAAAAAAATGCAGTCTCTTAGGCTTAACTGTTTACGGGTTCATCTCTGTGTCTGCCTGTTAAAGTCAGCAGCAGCTCTCTTCTTTTGGTGTGGAAGAATTACAGCTGGCAAGTCTTTAACCCTGATCATGTGTGTTGGAGAGACTAAGATATTTTTAATACAGACCTGATGCTAGCTGTTGAGATATTTCACAATCTTTTTTTTCTACCATTTCTTTCCTTCCACTCCTCTTGGGTCTCATGTTAGAAAACTGCTTCACTAACATGGTATTACAACTGAAGATATAAACCTACAGATCAGGAGGGCTAAAGGTTCAGACTTTGACATAGTTATTGCATTGATTAAATCTGTTTTTTTATAGGTAGTCATGTTGATTGAAGTCTGCCTCTGTCATGCTTTTGCAGAGTACTTGAGGAAATACTGTATTCCATATACCCTGTCTGGCAGTGTTGTGCACAACATTGAACTTTGAGTGACCCATTCGAATAGATTAGGGATGAATACAGTGAATATCCTGTCTCAGTATCTATAAAAGACATTACACAGCAAGTATGGCACTGCTGTAACACACATGGCTTTCTGCTAGGCAGGCAGAGAATGGGAAGTTTTGAACATGGTGCAGTGCAGATGGTTAACTGCTGTCATTGTGTGTGTCGAAGCATGAGATTTGGACAAGGAAATAGCAAGACTTAGACTGTATGTGCATTGGTAAGAGAAATAGGTGAAAGATGTTCAGATGTTCCCACTGATTATATTGCAACCAAATAGTTTTGTCAATAGTGAAAGAGGGAAGAGAAATCACAGAATGGTTCAGGTTGGAAGGGACCTCTGAAGGTCGTCTAGTCCAACCACCCTGCTCAAGCAGGGACTCCTGGAGCACATGAACCAGGATTTTTGTCCAGATGGTTTTTTAATATCTCCAGCGAGGGAGATTCCACAAACTCTCTGGGCAACCTGTTCCAGTGCTCAGTCACCCTCACAGTGAAGAAGTTCTTCCTTATGTTCAGGTGGAACTTCCCATGCTGCAATTTATGCCTATTGTCTCTTGTCCCATTGTTGGGTGCCAATTAGAAGAATCTGGCCCCATTCTCTAGACACTCTCCCTTT